>NW_024753321.1:0-9569 GCF_018991925.1 Homarus americanus
ATGTTGTTATGTTATGTTATGTTATTCAGGTTTAATTTTTGTTTTCCTATTTAATTTATTAGGAATTCAATTATATTCCAATAATAAAGATTGATAATAACACTTAAATACTAACATGTAATACGCATGTTGAAGCGTAGTACAATATTCATAAAGTTATTCTGATGGTCCGTCTATCTTGTCAGTTATAATCTCGAGGAGTGATAGACAGAAGGACCAATGAGAGTGACAGATCTTCTTCCTTACGTGACAATAATGTCAGTTTGTGTTTGTTACTGATAAACTGACTTGTGTGTGTGTGTGTGTGTGTGTGTGTGTGTTTGTTTTCAAATTCCCTACAAAGTTATTTTTATTAACGTATGTGGAGATAATTTCTATACTGAAAGCCATCTAGACATCTAAAGTTAAGAACACTTCCGTACATCTTATTTACAACTGTCAAAAACACGAAGCTTGTTCACCATTTCAAACCAGACACTCAAATCTAAACACCGGCACAAAATAACACACCTGCTGAAATACACACCTGTTGAAAAATCCATCTGATGAAAAAACATCAGCACAAAAACAGCTGTAGAAAACACACCTGCAACACTCCCATTAAAGAACACACCTGCTCACCAGAATTCCTACACAAAAACACACCTACACAAAAACACACCTACACAAAAACACACCTACACAAAAACACACCTACACAAAAAACACACCTACACAAAACCGACGGACAGAAGTTAAACTCCTAAACGCCAATATCGCTCTACGTCTCTCAACAACTGCACAGATAATTCACGTTAACACCAACAACAGCTGTCAAGTTCCTCACCTGCGGGGTCTCAATACCTGTCAGTGTGAGTGGTCGCGTATCACAACCCAAAAGCTACCCCCATTGTCTACCTTATTGTCTGCCAGCCCTGATACTGTCCGCCATCCCTGTTACTGTCTGCCATCCCTGATACTTTCTGCCATCCCTGATACTGTCTGTCATCACTGATATTGTTTGCCATCCCTGATATTGTCTGCCATCCCTGTTACTGTCTGCCATTCCTGTTACTGTCTGCCAGCCCTGATATTGTTTGCCATTCCTGTTACTGTCTGCCATCTCTGATACTGTCTGCCATTCCTGTTTGTCTGACATCCTTGTCACCGTCTGTAATCTACATCACTGTTCACCAAACACATCACTGTTCACCATCCACATCACTGTTTACCATCCACATCACTGTTCACCATACCACATCACTGTTCACCATCCACATCACTGTTCACCATAGACATCACTGTTCACCATCCACAGTACTGTTCACCATCCACATCACTGTTCACCATCCACATCACTGTTCACCATCCACATCACTGTTCACCATCCAGACCACTGCCCACCATCCACAGTACTGTTCACTCATCCACATCATCATTGTTCACCATCCACATCACCACCATCCACATCACTGTTCACCAAATCACATCACTCATCAACCACATCACTGTTCACCATCCACATCACTGTTCACCATCCACATCACTGTTCACCATCCACATCACTGTTCACCAACCACATCACTGTTCACCATCCACATCACTGTTCACCATCACATCACTGTTCACCATCCACATCACTGTTCACCATCCACATCACTGTTCACCATCCACATCACTGTTCACCATCCACATCACTGTTCACCATCCACATCACTGTTCACCATCCACATCACTGTTCACCATCCACATCACTGTTCACCATCCACATCACTGTTCACCACATCCACATCACTGTTCACCATCCACATCACTGTTCACCATCCACATCACTGTTCACCATCCACACTGTTCACTCACTGTTCACCATCCACATCACTGTTCACCATCCACATCACTGTTCACCATCCACATCACTGTTCACCATCCACATTACTGTTCACCATCCACATCACTGTTCACCATCCACATCACTGTGTAATGAGTGATTGTCAGACCAAACCTTACAGCCCAGAATTATGTCACATATAACAGCAAGTACACCACAGACCTCGTGGTACCACCGCATTCCAGGTTGACACACCTCAGGTCGACCCTAGGGACTTGACTTCGCCCGCTAATGACGTGAGCCGGTGACCTACAACCGCACCTAGCCAAGACACCTGGCCAGGACCACACCTGCACACAATTATCCAGATCAAACCAGTTTAGTGTTAATTGTTAGAGGTCAGAAGCCGGCTGGGCCGACCCCATATAAAGGCCCTACAGTCCCGTCCACGGACATTCCATATTCGGCATTCGAGATTCGATATTCGAGATTCCATTCCTATTCCATTATCATTATCATTCTGGTTGCTGTCATCTCTCTCCCGTTCGGGTCGTCTCTCGGTTCACCAAGGAGAGTCACGCACGTCCCCTCCCCAGGTCGGGAGGGAGACCTCCCGACTAGACCACGGCATCGTCAGCTAAGCAGACTCTCCCTGTGATGGAGGCAGCCCAGCCAAGCATTCACTGGGCCTACGTCAGGGTACACGTGAGTCTTGTCAGAACGTCCTAGGGTGAGTTACCTACTGTGGGAAGTGTATTCATTCAGGTGTGTCCGAGAGTCAGTGTCAAGTAACGTAAAGCATGATGTGTTAGTACCCCGATATAATAGTGATATTAATGTGTCCATGTCATTGAGTGAAGTAATAAATAATTGTATCAAGAGGTGTTTAACAAGTTGTCCCTTTAAGAAGTGATATACGTGTATTGACATACGAGATAAGATAAGCGTAGTGACGCTGTGCAAATAACATCCAGGCCACGCTACCAAGTTTCCTATCTTTACATTTCTACTCTCTATATATATATATCTTCCTCTTCTCTGTTTATTCTGTCTCATTACATTGGCGGCAGCGAACTATGACGTTAACCCACGCCCCCCGCGTCCCTTGTTATTGGTAACAGTGTACTTAACGTAAACCCATGCCCTCCCCCGTTAGCCATAGCACCTGGCTCGTTAGTTCAAAAGTGCGTGATAAGAAGTTCCTGCTAGTAGGGTGAAAAGTGTCCTAGTGTGTCACCGTTACAGCTCGAGTAAATGTCTCTTGTAGTGGTATGTGCGAATTTTTAATAGAAATATGTTCAGTGCTTAACGTAATTTCTCAGTGTCACCCGCTATCTGTGGCATTCTCAGTAGCCCCAGGGCAGTTTGATTGTTGGTCAGTGTTGAATGTAGCCATTATGTTTCAGTGATGAAAGCGGTGTCTGTACTAACTGTTATAACTTAACATGTCTTTTAACCTACATCCTCCTCCCTGTCCTAATCCTTACCTCACCCTCCTTACCCTTCCTCCCATCCCTGTACTCTTTGACGCGCAGTGATAAATGATATTCAGTGTAGTGCGCAGAGTTTCACTCCCCGACCCAGCCTGATGAGAACATTGTCGTGACGGAAATGATAGTTGCCAAACATTGACGTATCGTATAAAGTAAACTTTTTTTTTGCGAATGCACTTCCAACTAATCCATCACCCCTTTAGGATTGTTTCTCTGTCAAATGTCACACACAGTACCACCCATGGCCAGCCGGACGTCAACCACAGTACATACGAGCAGAGAAGAACCAGCATGATGAAAGCAGCGTGATGAATGCAGCTTGATGAAGGCAGCACGAAACCCACCACACACCACGTCACTTCTTTCAAGTCCTCCCTTGGTATAGGATTAAGAAGATTTTATATTTTTCTACTTTAGGAAGTAAGGAGTGTGGAATGGATCGCCACACAACGAACCCTGGTGAGCCCAGCCAGGGAGGGATTCACCACTGTGGAAGGTGTAAGACAGGACGGTCTTTGGTCTCGCCGACACTCACGTACGGAGGGCGAGCCCTGGTCCGCGGAACCTGCCTTACAGTCATCTAAGGAGACGACAGCCCAAACAGTGGACCGGCTCATCCCGGCCGGAGAGGGCCGACGGCAGATGAACAGAAAATCGTCTGGAATATGTTGAAAATGATGATGTTGCAGAGAAGAAATGCAGATGAAGCAGAAAAATTCATCTGGAATATGACGGAAAACGAAGATGTATAAAGAAACTCAGATGGAGCAGAAAAATTCATCTGGAATATGAAAATGAAGATGTATAGAGGAAGAACGCAGATGGGACAGAAAACTCGTCTGGAAGAGTATAGAAACCAGGAGGAAGTGAGAAGAAGTCAGAAGGTGTGGAGAAACGACCTACAAGGTGCGGTATGTGAAGAAAGGAGACAGAAGACAGAAGATGTGCTATGTGAAGAAAGAAGACAGAAGATGTGCTGTCCTGACATCACAAGAAAGCCGATGATGAAGGACCAACCGACTACAGCTGCTGAGCTGCCGCCATCCCCTATTTTTCAGATACCAGCTGGATGGAAGACGTGAGCTATGCTGGACCCAACTAATGTACTGATGTTGTTGATGTATAATAAAAAGATATCAATACCCTAATATGTGAAGTAGGAACATTTTTTGTATTTTGAAGTATTTTCTCTGATTTTGTTGATGTTTACTACAAAGAATGTCTTTTTTTAGGCTCACTTTTTTCTATGAGTTCATTTGATCAACGTCTTGGACTACGAAACACGATGTTGTAGCTATATTACTGACTGAGATGAATTATTATTTTGACATGGAAATGTAACACCTGTTATTGTTTGTAGAATGTGATTTGCAAGGTTGCCTCGGACACTATGCTACATATGAAGGATTTTTTTCATTCTATGTTCACTTGCTATGTTTCCTTTTTCTCCTGGCATAGAAGCTTTGATCTTGGCGGGAGGTATAGTGAGCTTTGTCAGATCAAACTAGCGCCAGTAGAAAAACATACACCTATGAGATTGTTGGTTGTAAATGTGAGACTATGTTAGCGCCCCAGGGATTATCTTTGATACCACACGTGATGTTGCTGTCTATATGTGACATCAGTCTCTGTGATGAAGCCTTGGTCTTGGCGGGAGGTGTAATGAGTGATTGTCAGACCAAACCTTACAGCCCAGAATTATGTCACATATAACAGCAAGTACACCACAGATCTCGTGGTACCACCGCATTCCAGGTTGACACACCTCAGGTCGACCCTAGGGACTTGACTTCGCCCGCTAATGACGTGAGCCGGTGACCTACAACCGCACCTAGCCAAGACACCTGGCCAGGACCACACCTGCACACAATTATCCAGATCAAACCAGTTTAGTGTTAATTGTTAGAGGTCAGAAGCCGGCTGGGCCGACCCCATATAAAGGCCCTACAGTCCCGTCCACGGACATTCCATATTCGGCATTCGAGATTCGATATTCGAGATTCCATTCCTATTCCATTATCATTATCATTCTGGTTGCTGTCATCTCTCTCCCGTTCGGGTCGTCTCTCGGTTCACCAAGGAGAGTCACGCACGTCCCCTCCCCAGGTCGGGAGGGAGACCTCCCGACTAGACCACGGCATCGTCAGCTAAGCAGACTCTCCCTGTGATGGAGGCAGCCCAGCCAAGCATTCACTGGGCCTACGTCAGGGTACACGTGAGTCTTGTCAGAACGTCCTAGGGTGAGTTACCTACTGTGGGAAGTGTATTCATTCAGGTGTGTCCGAGAGTCAGTGTCAAGTAACGTAAAGCATGATGTGTTAGTACCCCGATATAATAGTGATATTAATGTGTCCATGTCATTGAGTGAATTAATAAATAGTTGTATCGAAGAGGTGTTTAACAAGTTGTCCCTTTAAGAAGTGATATATGTGTATTGACATACGAGATAAGATAAGCGTAGTGACGCTGTGCAAATAACATCCAGGCCACGCTACCAAGTTTCCTATCTTTACATTCCTACTCTCTATTCTTACTTATTTATATTCTTCCTCTCATTGTGTTTGTATCATTACAACTGTTCACCATCCACATCACTGTTCACCATCCACATCACTGTTCACCATCCACATCACTGTTCACCATCCACATCACTGTTCACCATCCACATCACTGTTCACCATCCACATCACTGTTCACCAACCACATCACTGTTCATTAACCTCAGTGTGATTTAAATATGTGATCAAAACTCTAACTGTAGCCAGATACAATTAAAAGAATAAACTATTAAATCTTGGAAAACATACAGTACAGTACGGCACAGAAACAACAAGACCTGTAGTTTTGGTTTCTGTATTTTCTCTGAAGTGTATAAATGTAAATTGGGATATATTGTAATATGTTTTGTTTTCAAAATGTTTATTATGTAATGATTTTATTTGATATGTATGTATGTATGTATGTATGTATGTATGTATGTATGTATGTATGTAATTGAGTTTTATTCATAACTCGTTTTACTGTACATAAGTGAGGTCGGAATAGCCAATATGGTAGGCCGCACGAAAGCGAGTGAGTGTCAGTCCGTGTGTAAGTATTAGTTTGTGTGCGCTTTCATGTGTACTTTCCATATTTGTTATAATATTATGATATATGTTCATGTGTGTGTTTGTGTAT
Source organism: Homarus americanus (assembly GCF_018991925.1). Lineage (NCBI taxonomy): Eukaryota > Metazoa > Arthropoda > Malacostraca > Decapoda > Nephropidae > Homarus > Homarus americanus. The sequence goes on from NW_024753321.1 coordinate 6,478, forward strand.
ACATCTACCCGAACGTTCATGGTCATGTTTTATGTGCTTTCATGTGTGCGTTCATGTATACTTCCATGCATGTGTTCATGTATATATAAAAACATAAGAATGGAGTAAACTACAGCGGGCCTATTGGCCCATACTGGGCCTCTCCCGTTTACACCCAACCCGTATCGCTCATTTATCCATCCAACCTATGTTTGAAGCCACCCAGCGTGTTCGAGTTAATGATGCTGTTCGGTAACTTGTTCCATTCATCCACTACTCTATTTCCAAACCAGTGTTTACCTATCTCGCGCCTAAATCTAGATTCGTCTAATTTAAAACCATTTCCACGAGTTCGCTCCTGGTTGGATAGTTTGAGTGCCTTTGTATATATGTGTCTGTGAGTTCGTGTATACATGTGATATTTCCTGATTAAGTCCGTGTGTACGTTCTTGTGTACACGCTCGTGTGCTCGTTCACGTGTACGTAAGTTTGTGTATGAATTTGTGACTATTTGCTTGTCTCGAGTCAAGAAGAAGAGGAAAAAAAGGAATGGAAGAAAGGAGAAGAAAATGAGGAAAAACAGGAGGAGGAAAAGGAGAAAAAATAATAGGCGAGAAAGAAAGAAAAGGAAAGAGAGGAAGTGGAGAAAAAGGGGTATATAGGGGAGCAGAAGAAAGAAAAAGATAGAGGAAGATAACATGAAGGAGGTGGAGAAAGAGGAATGGGAGGAGAAAATGGAAGAGAACGACACGGATAGTAAAGTAATAACAGAGTACTGTAGTGTGAATACCCCCCCCCTGCCCTCTCCCTCCCCCTCCATCACGATATATCACCAGCATACCCAACATATAATGACCATATATCAAGCTGCATCACACACCGTGGCCACCGTCCAAATTCATATTAGCAATATTTACGGAAACTCTCGTGCACCGGAAAAACGACCCTCACAGCGGAGTAACTCAGGGGTCGAATTAGCAGTGTCGAGGGAGGTCAGCTAATTCAGGGAGTCAGCTGTTCCCCAAAACACGTCCCGTCGCGTTTATTTACATTTGTTCCTATGATTTTCACCGGTTGCCAAGTTGACCAGGAATGGGTTTAACGCAGAATTTCCCCCGAGTTACATACAGTTCGTTAAGCATATGAAAAAAAGGATGGGTTTTATAGGTGACATTTTGGGGGGCTATACTTAAATTACAGTTCGTTAAGTAATTATATGTCTGTATTAGACTATAGTTACAGATAGTACTTAAATGAATTAAAAAAACTGACTGAATATGATAATTCACCTAATTTTGCAACAGTTCTTTACACACCTGAGAATAAGAGGCTTTTCACGAAATTCCCCGCGTCCCATCTTGTTTGACGTACAGTACAAAACACAGGCTAAAAAAAAACATACATCCTAGCTATGTAACATATTAAACGCATGAAAAGTGTCTAACGCAACTCTTTATCAATACAAATCATCGTTTAACAGTTACCAGAAGTGAAGGTAGAGAGCCACTGATATGACTCAACACAGCTAAAACAAGGGTAGAGAGCCACTGACATGGGGAATGGGACAACTGGCCGCCGCCATCTGGCCGCAGCCCAACTGGCCGCGGGAAACTCGCCGCGGCCGACTGGCCGCCGCGGACTGGGGGTAAACTGCAAACGCCTAATTTTGCGCTCTCAAGGCAGCTCCTTAAACCCCCACCAGCGAACGATTGATTCGCGAATGATTAAAAACAAGTCAATTCTGAATTCAACATACAAAAAACAGTAAAACTATGTACTAAAAAATAAAATAAGAGAAACTTAGATAATAGAACTGATTCTTGTATTCTGTATTCAGTCCTGAAGATGTAATATACGAAAGCGCTTGACACTTCGTATTTTCCTTTTCCTGGTGGTTATTCCTGCATTTGTACCAGTGCATTTGTACCAGTGGAATATATGACTGAAGCAATTGAAAATCTCGCTGATGAGCTACCAGATGAACTACAAGTACTTCTTGATTGGTTTGAGGACAACTATGTTGGCAGAAGAAACAGAAGGGGTAATGGCAGACGTGCTCCACTTTTTCCACAGGAAATGTGGAACGTTTATGAACGCTCCTTAAATGACGAAGACAGGACAAACAATCACGCAGAAGCTGCTCATCGAAGACTGCAAAATGAACTTGGAATGCAACATCCTACTGTTTGGAAATTTATTGATGGTTTGAAAACAGTCCAACGTGGAAGAGACCTATATTACGAGCAGCTGATCGCAGGGCAAGAGCCACCTGTCAAGTTGAAGAAATACAGACAAGCAGATGAAAGAATTAAAGCAATTGTCAGTACATTTGAGAGTCGAAATCTTGTAGAATATCTTAGGGGAATTGCCCATAACTTTTCATAGATTTTTGCAGTTGAATCTTGTTTTTTTTTAATCAATAAAGACATTTTAGCATGCTTATTTTTTACCAACAATAATTTTACTAACAACATAACTTTTCATAGATTTTTGCATATGTATCTTTTATTATTTTATTCCAATAAAGTACTTCATAAAGAAATTTTAATCCTCTTTTTTTTATCACACTTTCATCAATTTTGTCAACAAAAAGTTCCATATGGCGGCCAGTCGGCCGCGGCGAGTTTCCCGCGGCCAGTTGGGCTGCGGCCAGATGGCGGCGGCCAGTGCCTGAACCCCACTGACATGACTCAACACAGCTAAAACAAGGGTGAGAACCTGACATGACTCAACACAGCTAAAACAGAGGTAGAGAGCCACTGACATGACTCAACACAGCTAAAACAAGGTTAGAGAGCCACTGACATGACTCAACACAGCTAAAACAGGGGTAGAGAGCCACTGACATGACTCAACACAGCTAAAACAAGGGTAGAAAGCCACTGACATGACTCAACACAGCTAAAACAAGGGTAGAAAGCCACTGACATGACTCAGCACAGCTAAAACAAGGGTAGAGAGCCACTGACATGACTCAACACAGCTAAAACAAGGGTAGAGAGCCACTGACATGACTCAACACAGCTAAAACAAGGGTAGAAAGCCACTGACATGACTCAACACAGCTAAAACAAGGGTAGAGAGCCACTGACATGACTCAACACAGCTAAAAC
>NW_024753322.1:0-14912 GCF_018991925.1 Homarus americanus
GAATTCTCACACACACACAACTGTACTCACCACACACACACAAACACACATCTGTACCACCTGACACACACACGCCTGTTCACCCCACACACCCAACCGTACTCACCCAAACACACACACACACACACCACCCCACACACACACCACCACACACACACACACCTGCACCAATCTCACACCAACACCCACACCAGCACCACCCCACACACACACACCTGCACCACCCCAACACACACACCTGCACCATCCCACACACACCCAACCAGCACCACTCACACACACCACAACCTGCACTCCACACACCTCCTGTTCACACACAACCCCAACCTGTACCACCAACACACACAACAAACACCAGCACTACCTCACACGCACCTGCACCACACCTCACACACACACCTGCACCACCCCACACACACACACCAGCACCACCACACACACACGCACCACCCCACACACACACCTGCACCACCTTGCACACACACACCTGCACACCCCACACACACACACACACACACACACCCTACTCACCCTCACACACCACCTGTCCCACCCACACTCATAACTAGCACACCCTCACACACACAACTGTATGACCTCACACACACACCTGCACACCCCACACACACCTGTACCACCCCACACACAAACCTGTACCACCACACCCACACACACACACACATCTGTACCACTCCACACACACACGCCTGTACAATCTCACACAGACACAAACACACATCTGCACCACCTGACACACACACGCCTGTACTCCACCTCACACACCCACAACCGCACCACCAACACACACACACACACACACACACACACTGTACCACCACACACACACACCACCACCCCACACACACACCCTGCACCCACCCCACACACCCACCAGCACCTCACCCCACACACACACACCGCACCACCCCACACACACACCTGTACCACAACCCACCCACCCAACACACACACAAACCAGCACCACCCCACACACCTCTGCACCAACTCACACACACCCACACCAACAACCAGCACCAACCTCACACACACCAGCACCACCCCACACACCAACCTGCACCAATCTTGCACACACAACCTGCACCACCCCACACACACACACACCTTACTAACCCCACACACACACATGCACCACCACACACACCTGTACACCACACACCCACCTGTACCACCCAACACACACACACACACCAGTACCACCTCACACACACACACATATACCAGCACAACCCCACACACACACCTGTACCACCCCACACACACATGAGACCACTCCACACACACACAACTGCACACCACACACACACACCTGTACCACCCCCACACACACACAACTGCACCACCACACACACACAAACACACACATCTGCACCACCTGACACACACACGCCTGCACTACCCCACACACCCACAACTGCACCAATCTTAAACACACACACACACACACACTGCACCACCCCACACACACACCACACACCACACCACACACCCACCTGTACCACCTCACACACCAACAGCACCACCACACCAATAACAAACACACATCCAGGCCTACCGACACACACACGCCCATCCCACCACACACCCACAACTGTACCACTCACACCACACACACACACTGTACCCACCAGACACACACCAATCACCACCCCACACACACCTGCGCCCACCCCCCACACACCCACACCAGCACCATCCCACACACACACACCTGTACTCCACCCCACACACACCTGCACCACCCCACACACCCACCTGCACCACCTAACACACACACACGAACACCGCACACCTCACACACACACACCTGCACCACCTCACACACACACCTGTACCACCCACACACCCAACTGCACCACCCCACACACACCACACCACTACACACACACCTGCACCTTGCACACACACCTGCACCACCCCCTCACACACACACACCCCACTGCCCCACACACACGTACCACCCCACACACACCTGTACCACCACACACACACACCAGCACTAATCACCAACAACACCCACCACCCCTCACACACGCACAACCTGCACCACCCCACACACACACACCCCACTTCCCCACACACACACACACCCTGTCCCACCCAACACACACACCAGCACCACACACCAACCTGTGACCCCACACAACACCTGCACCACCCCACACCACCACACCACCTCACACACACACACACACACACACACACCTCCAGTACCACCACACACACACCAGTACCACCACACACACACACACACACCTGTACCACCCCACACCCACAAACACACATCTGTACCACCACACACACACACGCCTGCACCACTGCACACCACAACTGCACACCCCACACACACACACACACACACACACACCTACACCACACACACACCTGTACCACCTGCACACACACAACCTGCACCACCCCACACCCACACACACACCCCTCACCACACCACACACACACCTGCACCACCCCCACACACACGAGCACCACCACACCACACACCAGCACCAATCAACACACCCAACTGCACCACCCAACACACACAACCGCACCACCTGACACACACACGCCTGCACCACCACACACCCAAAAACTGCACCACACCCACACACACACACACAACTGCACCACCCCACACACACACAACCACACCACACACACACACCCACCACCCCACACCAACAACCCCACCAGCACCACCCCACACACACACCTGTACCACCCCACACACCACACCTGCACCACCCCACACCCAACCAGCACCACCCCACACACACACACCTGCACCAACCCCACACACACACCCTGCACCACACACAACCAATCTGCACCACCCCACACACAACATCTGCACCACACCCCACACACACACCAGCACCACCCCACACACACAACCAGCACCCACCTCACACACACACCTGTACTCACCTGCACACACACACACACAAACACCAGCACTCCACACACACACCTGTCCCACCTCACACACACACCAGCACTCACACACACACCTGCAACGACCCCACACACACACCTGTACCACCCCCACACACCTGCACACAACCTGCACCACCCCAACCCCACACACACACATCTGTACTCCACACCAACACACGCCCAGCCAACCCCACACACACATCCACACCAACACACACACGCCTGCACCACCACACAACCCAACTGCACCACACACACCAACAACTGCACCAACCCCACACATCCACCACCCCCACACACACCAACTGCACCACCACACACCAGCACCCCACACACAACCAGCACCACCACACCACACACCTGCACCACCTTGCACACACACACCTGCACCACCCCACACACACACACACACCCTACTAACTTCACACACACACATGCACCACCTCACACACACACCTGTACCACCACACACCCACCTGTACCACCCACACACACACCAGTACCACCTCACACACATACACACACATACCAGCACAACCCCACACACACACCTGTACTACCTCACACACACATGAGCACTACTCCACACACACACAACTGTACCACCTCACACACACCTGTACCACCTCACACACACACAACTGTACTCACCACACACACACAAACACACACACATATGTACTCACCTGACACACACACGCCTGTACTCACCCCACACACCAGCAACTGCACTACCCACACACACACACACACACACACACACACATCTCCAAGGGCTGTCTCCACCTTCAGTCACTCACCTGTCCCCAAGGCACCAAGACGGGACCACTCTGCTTCCTATGCCTCATCAATGATGCCCCAAGAGAAACCCCTGCTCGCTGGAAATATGTCGACGATTCCACCATTGGGATCAAGGTCAACAATTCTGCCCCAACTATACTGCCCTTCAGGATTTATTGAAAAATCTCCAAAATGGGCCACCAACAACCATGTCACCATCAACCATACCAAGACCATGGTTATGCACATCAACCTCCTCCGACATTGTCCCACCTCCTTCCATTACCCTAGGTCCGAACACACCCAGGTTGTAGATTCCACGAAGCCCTCGGCGTCACCATAGACAACAAACTAAATTGGAAACCACACGTCAGTGAAGTTGTCAAATCCTCCAGTTTCCGTCTCCACCTGCTCCGCCGACTCAAGTCCCCGGAGTTTCACACGAGCTCCTCAGTGTATACACACATTCATACCCCAAGCTCACCTATGCCCCCCCACCTGGTCTCTCCCCAAATGCCACACAACGTAAACACTTCAGAAAAGGAAAAGAGGGCATGCAAGATTATTCTCTCCCTTCCTACTCCACATATCAAGAAGCGCTCAACACACTGACCCTTTCGACTCTCACTGACCATCACCACGACCTCATCTGCAAATTTGGTAAGAAGCTTTACACCATCCCCGACACCGGCCCTACTACTGCCTGAGATCCCCTGTCCGAGAATTGCTGTTCGACACCACAACCGCATCCAGCCCATACGTGCACGAACTGATTGCTATAAGAACAGCCCAGTCAAACCATTGTAAAAATTATCAATAACATAAATCAGTGTATCCACCTCAGTAAACACTGTCTTACACTGTCACTATGTTGAAATGAACTGTAGTTTGAGCTGATCCCCATCTAAGTTATTATATGTCTTATTTGTGTCACTTATGTTACTTGTATATTATTTGTTATTCGTAACCCAATCCCCAAATATGTAACTGCATATTTTCGCCTCTAACTGCCCTCTCACCAACCCACACCACACACACACACACCACCACACACCCCACCAACCCCACACAACCTGCACCAACCACCACACGAGCACCACACACACCAGCACCACCAACACACACACAACTGCACCACCACACTCCACACACACACCAGCACCACACACCAGCACCACTCCTCACACAACCAACTGCACCACCCCACACACACCACCGGCACCACCCAACACACACACACACCAGCACCACCCCACACACACACACCCTGCACCACCACCACACACACACCAGCACCACCACACCACACACCAGCACCCCACACAACCAACCGGCACCACCCAACACACACACACACAACCAGCACCCACCCCACACACACACACACCTGCACCACCCCACAACCCTGCACCACCCCCACACAACCAATCTGCACCACCCAACACACACACACCAGCACCACCACCACCAAACCTGCACCACCACCACCACCAACTGCACCACACCAACCTGTACCACCCAACCACACCACACAAACCAGCACCACCTCACACACCACCAACTGCACCTCACCCACACACACACTGCACATCTCAACACACACACACACCAGCACCACCTCACACACACACACCAGCACACCCCCACACACGCACAACCATACTCACCCCACAGACAACTGTACCACCCCACACACACACACACACACCAGCACCACCCCACACACACACAACCGTACACCACCACACACACACACCTGTACCACCCCCACACACACACTCACCCACACTCCAACACACACACACAAACCCACTCACTAATCCCACAAACACAACCTGCACCATCCCCACACACACACCAGCACCACCCCACACCACCAACAACAAACAGCACCACTCACCACCAACCAACCGCACCAACAAACACCACAACAAAACAACCAGCACTCACCTCACACACACCTGCACACACACCAGCACCACCAACCTGTAGCACCCACACACACAACAGCACCACTCCCCACACACACACCTGCACCACCCAACACACACACACACAACCAGCACACCCCACACACACCCACAGCACCACCACCACACACCAGCACCACCCCACACACACACCAGCACCACCCCACACACACACACACACCAGCACCACCACACACAACAACCCTGCACCAATCTGCACACAACCTGCACCACCCCACACACACACACACACAAGCACCACCACACACACACAACCGTACCCACTCCACACACACTGCACCAACTCACACACACACACCTGCACCACTCTCACACACACAACCAGTACTCACCTCACACACACAACCAGCACCACCTCACACACACACCTCACTCCACCTTGCACACACACACTGCAATCCACCTCCTCACTGACCACCACGACCTCATCTGCAACTGTAAGAAGTTTCTCCAACCATCCCCTGACACCGGCTCCTACTACCACCTGAGATCCCCAGCCTGAGAATTGCTGTTCGACACCACAACTGCATCCAGCCCATACGTGCACGAACTGATCGCTATAGAACAGCCCAGTCCCAACCATTGCACAATCACAATTTGTATTCACCCCAGTAAACACTGCCCTCACACTGTCACTATGTTGAAATGAACTATAGTTGAGCTTTTCCACATCTAGTAATATATGTCTAATTTCACTTATGTTTTGATATATTTGTAATCTGTAACCCATTCCCCAAATATATATCAGCCTCTACGCTGCCTTTCAATAAACCGTTAATTACACATACACACACACACACACACCCACTACTCCACACACACACATGTACCACACCCCACACACACACCTGCACCACCCCACACACCCACCTGTACCAACACACACACCAGTACCTCACCACCACACACACACACACCACACAACCTGACACACACACCCACCACCCCACACACACATGAATACCACTCCACACACACACAACCCACCACACACACAACCTGCACCACCCCACACACACACAACTGCACCACCCCACACACACACAAACACACATCCACCACCCTGACACACCACGCCCGTACCACTACACACCCACAACTGCACCACCCACACACACACACACACACCACTCACACCACCACACCACCACCCCACACACACACACCTGTACCACCCCACACCCACCCCACCAGCACCACCCCACACACACACACCTGCACCACCCCACACACACACCTGCACCACACACACACCCACCTGTACCACCCAACACACACCAACACCAGCAACTAGCTCCCACACACAACCTGTACCACCCCACACCAACACCTGTACTCACCCACACACACACACACCAGCACCACCCCACACACACAACCAGCACCACCCCACACACACAACCTGCACCACCTGCACACACACACCTGCACCACCCCACACACACACACACACACACCCACTCACCCCACACACACACCTGTCCCACCCCACACACACACCTGCACCACTCCCACACCCACACACACACATCTGCACCACACACACACACACACACACCTGCAACTCACACACACACACAAACACACATCTGTACCACCTGACACACACACGCCTGTACCACCTCACACACCCACAACTGTACCACACCACACACACACACACACACACACAATGCACCACCCCACACACACACCACACCCCCACACACACACACCTCACCAACCCACCCCAGCACACCCCACACTCCACACACACCTGCACCACCCCACACACACCTGTACCACCCCACACACCAACTGGCCCCACCACACACACACAAACACCAGCACCACCCACCACACACCTGCACCACTCACACACACACCTGTACCCCACCACACACCAGACCACCCACACAACAAACCAGCACCACCCCACACACACACCTGCACCATCTGCACACACACACCCAGCCACCACACACACAAACACACCCCTTACCACCCCACACACACACACACACACCCCACACACACCTGTACCACCCCACACACCCACCGTACCACCCAACACACACACACCAGCACCACCCCACACACACACACACACCAGCACAACCCCACACACACACCTGCACACCCCACACACATGAGCACCACCAACACACAACTGCACCACCCCACACACACACCTGCACCACCCCACACACCACACAAACTGCACCACCCTCACACACACACACAAACAACACACTGTACCACCTGACACCACACACACCTGTCCAACTCACACACCCACAACTGCACCACCTCAAACACAACAACACAACACAACTGCACCGCCCCACACACCACAACAACCTCACACACACCTGCCTGCACCACCACACACACCCACCAGCACTACCCCACACACACACAAACACACATCTGTACCCACCCCTGACACACACGCCTGCACCAATCTCACACACACCCACAACCCCACCCACACACACACACACACACACACAATTGCACCACCTCAGACACACACACCTCAGTACCAACCCCACACACACCCACCAGCACCACCCCACACACACACACACACCAGCACTCACACACACACCCTGCACCACCTGCACACACACCTGTACCAATCTCACACACACAAGCACTCACCCCACACACACAACTGTACCACCTCCCCACACACACCTGTACCACCACACACACACCTGCACTACCTCACACACACACCAGCACCACCTCATACACACACCAGTACCACACACACACACCTGTACTACCTTGCACACACACACCTGTACCACCTCTCACTGACCATCACCACGACCTCATCTGCAAATTTGGTAAGAAGTTTCATAACCATCCCCGACACCGTCACTACTACCACCTGAGATCCCTAGCCTGAGAATTGCTGTTCGACACCACAACCGCATCCAGCCCATACGTGCACGAACTGATCGCTATAAGAACAGCCCAGTCCCAACCATTGAAAAATTATCAATAACTTGTAATAAATCAGTGCACACCCACTGTGCAAACACTGCTCACACTGTCACTATGTTGAAATGAACTATAGTTTGCTTTTCCACATCTAGTATTATATGTCTAATTTGTGTCACTTATGTTACTTGTATATTATTTGTAATTCTAACCCATTCCCCAAATATGTAACTGTATATTTTCAGCCTTCTGGCTGCCAAGCTCTTCAATAAACCGTTAATTAATATATTATCACACACACACACACCTTACCACCTACACACACACACATGCACCACCTCACACACCTGCACCACCCTCACACACCCACCTGTACCACCCAACACACACACACCAGTACTACCCCACACACACACACATATACCAGCACAACCTGACACACACACCTGTACCACCACACACACATGAATACCACTCCACACACACAACTCCACTCACCTCACACACACACCTGTACCACCCCACACACACACAACTGTACCATCTCACACACACACAAACACACATCTGTACCACCTGACACACACACGCCTGTACCACCTCACACACCCACAACTGCACCAACCCCACACACACACACACACACAACTGTACACCACACACACACCACTCACTACACCCCACACACACACCTGTACCCACCCCACACCCACCCACCAGCACCACCCCACACACACACACCTGTACCACCCCACACACACACCTGTACCACATCACACACCCACCTGTACTCACCCAACACACACACACCAACACCAGCACTAGCCTCCACACGCACCCAGCCCACCCCACACACACCTGTACCCACCCCACACACACACACCAGCACAACCCCACACACACACCAGCACCACCCCACACACACACCTGCACCACCCTGCACACACACACACCTGACTAACTCACACACACACACACACACACACCCTACCACCCCACACACACACACCTGTCCCACCCACACATACACCTGTACTCCACCCCACACCCACACACACACATCTGTACCACCCACACACACACACGCCTGTACAATCTCACACACACACAAACACACATCTGTACCACCTGACACACAACACGCCCACCATCACAACCCACAACTGTACTCACCCCACACACACACACACACAACTGCACCACCACACACACACCAACACCACCCCACACACACCTGCACTACCCCACCACACCCACCAGCACCACTCCCCACACACACACAACCCTGCACCACCACACACCCACCCGTGCCACCTAACACACACACACAAACACCAGCACCACACACACACACCTGTACCACCCACACACACACCTGTACCACCCACACACACACCAGCACCACCCCACACACACACCACACTCCCCACACACACACCTGCACCACCTGCACACACACACCTGCACCACCCCACACACACACAAACACACCCTCACTACCCCACACACCACACATGCACCACCCCACACACACCTGTACCACCCCACACCCATCTGTACCACCTAACACACACACACACCAGCACCACCCCACACACATACACACACACCAGCACAACCCCACACACACACCTGTACCACTCCCACACACACATGAGCACCAATCCACACACACACAACTGCACCACTCACACACACCTGTACTCACCCCCACACACACAACTGTACCACCCCACACACACAAACACACATCTGTACTACCTACACACACACGCCTGTACTACCTCACACACCCACAACTGTACTAACCTTAAACACACACACACACACAATTGTACCACCCACACACACACCACACACCACACACACCACCTGTACTACCTCACACACACCCACCAGTACCACTCACACACACACAAACACACATCTGTACCACCTGACACACACACGCCTGTACCACCCCACACACCCACAACTGTACCACACTCCACACACACACACACACACACACACACACACTGTACCACCCCAGACACACACACCTGTACTACTCCTCACACACACCCACCAGCACCACCCCCACACACACACCTGTACGACCCCACACACACCTGTACCACCTCACACACACACACCTGTACCACCCCACACACCCACCTGCACCACCCAACACACACACACACAAACACCAGCACTACCTCACACACACACCTGTACTACCTCACACACACACCTGTACTACCTCACACACACACCAGTACTACCTCATACACACACCAGTACTACCTCACACACACACCTGTACTACCTTGCACACACACACCTGTACTACCTCTCACTGACCATCACCACGACCTCATCTGCAAATTTGGTAAGAAGCTTCTACACCATCACCGACACCGGCTCCTACTACCACCTGAGATCCCTTGCCCGAGAATTGCTGTTCGACACCACAACCGCATCCAGCCCATACGTGCACGAACTGATCGCTATAAGAACAGCCCAGTCCCAACCATTGTAAAAATTATCAATAACTTGTAATAAATCAGTGTATTCACTCTCAGCAAACACTGCTCCTTACACTGTCACTATGTTGAAATGAACTATAGTTTGAGCTTTTCCACATCTAGTTATTATATGTCTAATTTGTGTCACTTATGTTACTTGTATATTATTTGTAATTCGTAACCCATTCCCCAAATATGTAACTGTATATTTTCAGCCTTCTGGCTGCCAAGCTATTTCAATAAACCGTTAATTATTATTATTATTATTATTACACACACACACACCTTTACTACCTTAGACACACACCTGTACTACCTCACACACCCACTTGTACTACCTAACACACACACACTAGTACTACCTCACACACACACACATATACCAGCACAACCTCACACACACACCTGTACTAACTCACACACACATGAATACTACCCACACACACAACCTACTCACCTCACACACACACCAGCACCCCACACACCAGCACCACCCCCACACACACACCTGTACCACCACACACACACCCAACACATCACACACCCACCTGTACCACCAACACACACACACACAAACACCAGCATAGCCCACACGCACCTGTACCACCCCACACACACACCTGCACCACCCCACACACACACCAGCACCACCACACACACACCAGCACCACTCCCACACACACCTGTACACCTTGCACACACACACCTGTACCACCTCACACACACACACACACACACCTTTACCACTCCCACACACACACACACCTGTCCCACCCCACACATACCAGCACCTCACACACACCTGCACGATCCCACACACACCTGTACCACACCCACACACACACACATCTGTACTCACCTCACACACACACACGCCCGCTAACTCACACACACAAACACACATCTGTACTACCTGACACACACGCCTGTACTACCCCACACCCACAACTGTACCACCTCACACACACACACACACACAAATCACTCCACCTCACACACACCAACACCACCCCACACACACACCCTGTACCCACCCCACCCACACCCACCAGCACCACACCTCACACACACACACACACCTGTACCACCACACACACACCTGTACTAACACACCCACCCAGCCACCACACACACACAAACACCAGCACTAACTCACACACACACACCTGTACCACCCCACACACACACCTGTACAACCTCACACACACAACCAGCACCACCACACACACACCAGCACCACCCCACACACACCCTGCACCAACCTCACACACACACCTGTACCACACACACACAAACACACCTTTACCACCCCACACACACACATGTACCACCTCACACACACCTGTACCACCCACACACCCATCTGTACTACCACCAACACACACACACACCAGTACCACTCACATATACACACATACCAGCACAACCTCACACACACACCTGTACTACCTCACACACACACACATGAGCACTACTCCACACACACACAACTGTATCACCACATACACCTGTACTCACCTCACACACACAACTGTACCACCACACACACACAAACACACATCTGTACTACCTGACACACAGACGCTCAGCACCTAACACACCCACAACTGTACTACTCCAAACACACACACACACACAATTGCACCACCTCACACACACACCAATACTACCCCACACACCACCTGTACCACCTCACACACACCCACCAGTACCACCACACACACACCTGTACCAACCCCACACACACACACCCTCTACCACATCACACACCCACCTGTACCACCAACACACACACAAACACCAGCACTACCTCACACACACACAACAAACACACATCTGTACCACCTGACACACACACGCCTGTACTATCTCACACACACACCCACCACTCCACACACACACCAGCACTAACCTCATACACACACCAGCACTACCCCACACACACCTGTACCACCTTGCACACACACACCTGTACTACCCCACACACACACAAACACACCTTTACCACCCCACACACACATGTACTCACCCTCACACACCCATCTGTACCACCCCACACACACACACACACCACCACCTCACACACATACACATATACCAGCACAACCTCACACACACACCTGTACTCCCACACACACACATGAGTACCACTCCACACACACACAACTGTACTACCTCACACATACACCTGTACCACTCACACACACACAACTGTACCACCCTCACACACAACAAACACACACATCAGCCACCTGACACACACACGCCAGTACACCTCAACACCACAACTGTAAACACACACACACACACAATTGCACACACACACCAACACCACTCACACACACACCACCTGTACCACCTCACACACACCCACCAGTACACCCCACACACACACACAAACACACATCTGTACTCACACCTGACACACACACGCCTACCACCTCACACACCCAACTGTACCACCTCCAACACACACAAACACACATCTGTACCACTGACACACACACATCTGTACTCACCTCACACACACCCACCAGTACCACCTCACACACACACACAAACACACATCTGTACTACCTCACACACACACGCCTGTACCACCACACACCCACAACTGTACTCACCTCACACACACACAAACACACATCTGTACCTACCTGACACACACACGCCTGTTCCACCTCACACACCACAACTGTACCACCTAAACACACACACACACACACACCACCACCACACACACAACCACACACCCCACACACACACACCTGTACCACCTACACACACCCACCAGTACCACTCCACACACACAAACACACATCTGTACTACCTGACACACACACGCCCAGTACTCACACACCCACAACTGTACCTAACTCACACACACACACACACACACACAATTAACCACCAGACACACACCACCTGTACCACCCCACACACACCCACCAGTACTCCACCCCACACACACACAACCTGTACCACCTCACACACACACCTGTACTACATCACACACCCTGCACCACCCAACACACACACACAAACACCAGCACCACCCCACACGCACCAGCACCACTCCCCACACACACACAACCAGCACCACCCCACACACCCACCACACCCCACACACACACCAGCACCACCCTGCACACACACACCCTGAACCATCCCCACACACACACACACACACCCTACCACCCCACACACACACATGCACCACTCAACACAACACCTGCACCACCCTCACACCCCACCTGTACCACCTCACACACACACACAACAGGCACACCACACACACACACACACACCAGCACAACCACACACACACCTGTACCACTCCACACACACATGAGTACCACTCCACACACACACAACTGTACCCACTCCCACACACACCTGCACCACCCCACACACACACACACACACACCAGCACCACTCCCCACACACCATACAACCACACACACACATCTGTACACCACAGATACCACCCACACACACACACACCACACACACACACACACACACACCAGTACCACCCACACACACACACCATTACTCCCACACACACACCTGTACCACTCACACACGCACACCTGCACACACACACACACCTTTACTAACCCCCACACACACACCTGTCCCACCCCACATACACGAGTACCACCCCACACACACACCTGTACGACCTCACACACACACACCTGTACTACTCACACACACACCTGTACCTACCTCACACACACACAC
>NW_024753323.1:0-7037 GCF_018991925.1 Homarus americanus
AAAAACATTTTGGACTTCCATAAACAAGATGATGGGGCACAACAAGCAAAAAACACCATACATTAAAGACCAAAATGGAACAAAACTGCACGAGAAAAATGAACAAGAGTCAGCATTCAAAAGGGAATGGGTAAAAGTTTTTAAAATATCAGATGAGGAAAATGAAGATTTTGATAGTGAACACGAAGAAAGGATAGAAGACGAAATGGAAAGACACATACATAGAATCACCCCAAAGCAATATATAGACTATAACTTATTACCTAATAATCAAATAATAACCATGGGAGAAATGATGCACTGTCTGAGGAAGTTTAAGGAAAAAGCCCCCGGGCTCACAGGTATTACACGAAATATGATCATGAATCTACCTGAAAACATTTTAAAAACACTATTAAACATTTATAACGCATGCTTAATAACTGGTTACTTTCCAGACAAACTAAAATATGCTAAAATGATATTTATTCCTAAGGAGGGTAAGGACAATAAGGAAATATTAAACTACAGGCCAATATCTTTGTTAGAAATTACCGGGAAACTATTGGAAAAAATTTTAAATTCAAGATTTATAGCCTTTTAACACAACATGGGAAAACTAACAACAGACAACATGGATTTATGCCCAATAGAAATACCCTAACTGCAATAGCTACAATAACGGAAATAATTGCAATAGGAAAAAGCAAGGGTAACCAGATCAATATAATTTTAAGGGATGTTTCTAAGGCTTTTGATAAAGTTTGGCATTTAGGCTTAAAATATAAAATATTAAAACTGGGACTTAATGAATACTTGCTAAGAATATTGTGTAACTATTTAGATGATAGGAGAGCACAAATTCAAATTGGAAACTGTATGGGAACTATGTTTAATCTTGAGAGTGGAGTACCTCAAGGAGGATGCCTTTCTCCAACAATATATACAATTTATACCTCAGACACACCTCAACCTACCCCCTTTAGCGAATATGTAATGTTTGCTGATGATATTACTCAAATAGTATCATACCCAGGAAAATCAACCCAATTTATGGCACTCTACACGGTAAGAGCGATAAAAAACATAAATGATTTTGAGAAAAAATGGAAAATCAGGACAAATAAAAACAAATTCAAGATAATACCAATAGCCAAGATTAAAACAAGTCCAGTAATAGTCGACCAGGAACTATACCCATACGACACTGAAGGCAGGATGCTTGGATTAAAACTAACAAAAAGAGGATATATAACATACTTAAAAGATAAAGAACGACAGGCAAGAATAAGATTATCAAAAATAAAACGCTTTTAGAACCTTAGCATTAATAACAAGAGAAAGATATATATTGCCCTTGTCAAATCAATTATGGACTACCCACCCATCTCATTGAACACCCTTAGTAAAACGTGCATTAAAAGGTTACAAACAGTACAAAATATAGCCCTTAGATTTATATATAACATAAAATACACAGACCACATCAGTAATGAACAGCTACACAAGAGAGCAAATCTCTTAGCAATCAATGTAGATATACACAACAAAGCTGTAAATATTTGGAAAAAAGTGACTGAACTTAACACAGAAACATATCAAAACTGGATAAATAATATAGACAACGAAGGATTCCAAGAACACAGTTGGTTTAAATCAGCCAGGAAGAAAGTAATTGAACCATCTCCTGCCCCAATATACATATAAAACATTAATAGAGAGAATAAAAGATGAGAGTGACCTACCAGCTCCACAAGAACCTGGTAGGCCTCTCCATACAATGTACCTTTAGACTAACATAACTAATATTTAACATTTAACTAACAGCAGCAAAAAAAAAAAAAAAAAAAAAAAAAATATGACTACCCTCCCAGCTACACAAGGACCTGGGCAGGCTCACTAACTCAAAAAAAAAATAATAATAATGTGATTACCCTCCCAGCTATATCAGCCAGGAAGAAGTAATTGAACCACCTCCTGCCTCAATATACACATTTCTACATAAAACATTACTAGAGGAATAAAGATGAGAGTGACCAACCAGCTC
Organism: Homarus americanus; assembly: GCF_018991925.1. Classification (NCBI taxonomy): domain Eukaryota; kingdom Metazoa; phylum Arthropoda; class Malacostraca; order Decapoda; family Nephropidae; genus Homarus; species Homarus americanus. The sequence goes on from NW_024753323.1 coordinate 2,027, forward strand.
CACTAAGAACCTGGCAGGCCTCTCCATACAGTGTACCTTTAGACTAACATAACTAACATTTAACATTTAACTAACATCTTAGCAAAAAATAAATAAAAAAAAAATAATGTGACTACCCTCCCAGCTACACAAGGGCCTGAGCGGGCTCACTAACTCCATCGGAAAAAAAATATAATAATAACAATAATGTGATTACCCTCCCAGCTACATCAGCCAGGAAGAAGTAATTGAACCACCTCCTGCCTCAATATACACATATACACATAAAACATTAATAGAGAGAATAAAAGATGAGAGTGACCTACCAGCTCCACTAAGAACCTGGCAGGCCTCTCCATACAGTGTACCTTTAGACTAACACAACTAACACTTAACTAACACCTTAGAAAAAAAAAAAAAAAAATGTGACTACCACTCCAGTTACACAAGGACCTGGGCGGGTTCACTAACTCAACAATAACCAAAAATAATAATAATAAGCAGCATTATATAAATAAACAAAATTTAATACAAAGGTCTGACTGACCCAAGAGCAGAACAAAAGATAAAAAACATAATAAAGGTAAACAATTGGTTGAGCCCAGATTCTTTCTCCTACTGTATTTCAGTTTCTACTTTCCTTCAACCCTAATAATCTTCTTTCACCTCTTCAAAGACTTCGTATCATCATAATCTGTTGCCTCTGAAGATGTCTTGAATAAAGACGAAAGCTAAGGTGCTCCGTTGTTTCCCTTTTTCCCCGTGTAATTTTATCAAGATTTATCTTATCCACGTTTTCATTGTGGATCTACATGAAATATATACTGTATATATATATTTTTTTTTCATGTATATATATATATATATATATATATATATATATATATATATATATATATATATATATATATATATATATATATATATATTTATTTATATATATATATATATATATATATATATATGCTGATAACCACAAGGAAAGAAGAAAACACGAAGTTCCCAAGCGCTTTCGTGTAATTCACATCTTCAGGGGTGAGTACAGACTAGAGAGAGAAATACAAACCAAGGTGTATATATACAGAGGAGGGTGAGACCAGGTCCACAATGGTCAGGTATTAGGTAATGACCCTACTAATCTTTAAATAGCACACAACGGTTGGTGGTCAGGTCAGATGGTCAGGTGACCCGGCCTTCTCACCTGGTTACAAATCTTCTTAATTACAAAATTGTCCAGCTTGTACATGCCGTTACTCAAATTCATGTTGAATGCTTCTGTATGTTTAATAAGACTAGATTCTATGATGTTCCTACTATCAATTGAATTACATGGTAATATTGAGGAGGCATTATCCCAGTCAATGCAATGCTTGTTATCCCTCAAATGAACAAACAGAGCATTGGATTCCTGGCCTGTCCTAACACTGTATTTGTGTTGTTTAATTCTAGTTGCAAGATCTTTACCTGTCTGGCCTAAGTAAAACATATTACATTCCTTGCAAGGAACTTTATAAATGCAACCAATTGTGTTGTTGGGGGAGTTCTTGATTAACATTTGTTTAACAGTGCATGAGTTTTTAAATGCCACATTGACGTTCCAGGTTTTTAGTTGTGAAGGAATGTGTGAGAAATTTTTGTGAAATGGTAATATTAAGATATTCTTATGGTCATGGGTGGGCTTGGGATCAGTTCTATAAAAAGTTTTCTTAGTAATGTTTAAGCATTTGTCTATGAAAGATCTAGGGTATTTAAGGTTTGAGCCAATATTATATATATATTTGTATTCCTCATCGATGAATTCCGGACTGCAAATTCTCAAGGCACGTAAAAACATTGTTGAAAATACTGACTGTTTGACTTTATTATGGTGGGCAGAATAATAATGAATGTATGAACACACATTAGTTGGTTTTCTATAAATACTGAACTTAAAAGTGTTACCTATTCTGTGTATCAGACAGTCTAGGAATGGCAATTTACAGTCTTGCTCTAATTCCACAGTGAATTTGATCGAGGGGGCTAAGTTGTTAAGTTGTGGCAGGAAAGCTTTTAGGTCCTCATTACATGGCCAGAGACATAATACATCATCAACATATCTAAACCAGACTGCTGAGGGTGGTAAAATATTACTTAATAGTTTCTTTTCAAAGAATTCCATATATAGGTTGCTTAATACAGGTGAGAGTGGATTACCCATTGCCATACCAAATTTTTGAGCATAATATTCCCCATTGAATTCGAATTTGCAATCCTTAATACATAGTTTGATGAGTTCGATGAAGTCGTCTTTCGAGACGGGCAGTGAAATGTCATCCAGGGAATCTATGAGGAACTCTAGTAAATCATCAACTGGGACCTTTGTAAAGAGTGATGTTACATCAAAACTGACCAGTTTAAAATCATAATTAATGTGTAAGTTATTGAGTTTATCAACCAGATCCATATTATTCTTGATATTGGAGTTAGAAATGTTGCCAACTAGGGGATTTAGTAAAGAAACTAACCATTTAGATAGTTTATAAGAGATTGACCCAACTGAGCTAATGATGGGTCTTGCTGGGTTATTGGGCTTGTGGGTCTTGATTACACCGTACATGTATGGCAGTGGAGGGGACGTTGAAGTAAGATGTTTAATGAGAGTAGCTTTGCCTCTCAATAGGGACTTCAGTTTTTTGTTGAACTGGGTGTTGACAGTGTTGAGAGGATTATTTATGAGTTTAGAATATGTTGTAGTATCACATAAAAGGTCATTCATTTTAGAGATATAGTCATCTTTGTTTAAAATCACTACTGTGTTGGCTTTATCTGCTTTAGTGACATGTAGATCCTTATTTTTCTTAAGGGCTTGGATTGCTTTGGTGAATCTTTCTGGACAGTTTGGAATACAAGGCTTGGACATAGATGCATACACAACACCTTTATACATGTTCACTTCTTCACTTGTCAAATTACTGAATTTCTCCAAATTGCAAAATGCTCTGGCTATGTCAACACTGTCGACTCCCTTGTTAGAACCATCAAAACTTAAACCATAGCCGAGGGCACACAAGGTATCATTGTCTAGTTGTTTAGAGGAGAGATTCACTACACAGTTGTGATTGGCATCCTTAGTCCAATCACTATTTCTAATAAGGAGTGCCAATTTGTGGTCTATCTTGGCTTGAAGATCAGAACGCTCACGTCTCAGGTTATCAAAACAGTAGTCTAACATGAACTTTTTCCAATAGCTCGGTATGGTCATATTAAAAGCGCGCTTTTTTTGTCTTACAATACGGAAGGCTTCATCCACTTCAATTTTCTTTATTTCAAAATGTTTCTTAAGGATGATTTCTTGGAACTCATCAAATTGCCATTCCTAGACTGTCTGATACACAGAATAGGTAACACTTTTAAGTTCAGTATTTATAGAAAACCAACTAATGTGTGTTCATACATTCATTATTATTCTGCCCACCATAATAAAGTCAAACAGTCAGTATTTTCAACAATGTTTTTACGTGCCTTGAGAATTTGCAGTCCGGAATTCATCGATGAGGAATACAAATATATATATAATATTGGCTCAAACCTTAAATACCCTAGATCTAATAATAAATAATAATAATAATAATTCGTTTTATTGAAAAGTTCTGCAGCCCGAAGGCTGAAAATATACATTGGACATAAATGACACATACATTGGTGGTTTAACAAAAGCCTTCATTAGAGAAAGGTGAAAGGAACATACAGTGAACATACAGATTATTGTAGGTGTTGAACAGCAAACACGTAGTGTAGTAACTCCCTCCCAGATGGTGTTAGGAGGGACCTCACGTGGTGTAGTAGTTCCCTCACAGATGGTGTTATGAGGGGCCTCACGTGGTGTAGTAATTCCCTCACAGATGGTGTTATGCGGGGACCTCACGTGGTGTAGTAATTCCCTCACAGATGGTGTTATGAGGGGCCTCACGTGGTGTAGTAATTCCCTCACAGATGGTGTTATGAGGGGCCTCACGTGGTGTAGTAATTCCCTCACCGATGGTGTTATGAGGGGCCTCACGTGGTGTAGTAATTCCCCCACAGATGGTGTTATGCGGGGCCTCACGTGGTGTAGTAATTCCCTCACAGATGGTGTTATGAGGGACATGACGTGGTGTAGTAATTCCCTCAACAGATGGTGTTATGAGGGGCCTCACGTGGTTTAGTAATTCCCTCAGATGGTTTTATGAGGGGCCTCACGTGGTGTAGTAATTCCCTCACAGATGGTGTTATGCGGGGCCTCACGTGGTGTAGTAACTCCTTCACATATGGTGTTATGAGGGCCTCACGTGGTGTAGTAGTTCCCTCACAGATGGTGTTATGAGGGAGCCTCACGTGGTGTATTAATTCTCTCATAGATGATGGTGTTATGAGGGGCCTCACATGGTGTAGTAATTCCCTCACAGATGGTGTTATGCGGGGCCTCACGTGGTGTAGTAGTTCCCTCACAGATGGTGTTATGAGGGGCCTCACGTGGCGTAGTAATTCCCTCACAGATGGTGTTATGCGGGGCCTCATGTGGTGTAGTAATTCCCTCACAGATGGTGTTATGAGGGGCCTCACGTGGTGTAGTAATTCCCTAACAGATGGTGTTATGAGGGGCCTCACGTGGTGTAGTAATTCCCTCACAGATGGTGTTATGCGGGGCCTCACGTGGTGTAGTAATTCCCTCACAGATGGTGTTATGCGGGGCCTCACGTGGTGTAGTAGTTCCCTCACAGATGGTGTTATGAGGGGCCTCACGTGGTTTAGTAATTCCCTCACAGATGGTGTTATGAGGGGCCTCACGTGGTTTAGTAATTCCCTCACAGATGGTGTTATGCGGAGCCTCACGTGGTGTAGTAGTTCCCTCACAGATGGTGTTATGAGGGGCCTCACGTGGTGTAGTAATTCCCTCACAGATGGTGTTATGCGGGGCCTCACGTGGTGTAGTAATTCCCTCACAGACGGTGTTATATGAGTGAGGTTTGGTCCCAGGCCTTCCTATCGTAGACGGATTAACACATCGCTGGTT
>NW_024753324.1:0-19599 GCF_018991925.1 Homarus americanus
GGTAGTTACGTATTGCCAGCACCATCACCTGCTAATTATTCTTGCAGCCATGCAAATCACAAATAGGCCATGAACTATACTTACCCCACAACAACCACCCACAATAGCCTGAATAGATTATAAACATATATTTTCTTCTACATGTTGTAGAATAAATTTTAGTCTGGTATTATTAGTTACTAATGTCTATTTAAATTAAATAATGAAATACTCAATTTTAGAAGGACAAATGAAATAGATTACATTATTATTTAATACCTGCCCATTTCTCAATAACTGTATGCAACCTATCTGGCTTAGCAGATACAACATCACGAATAAACTCTTGGGCTTATGCTTGCAGAGTTCTTTACTGGGCGTGGCGATGGTTCAGGAATTGATAGCTGGTCCTCCTGTCTGCTGGTTCCCGGATGTAAAACTAGTTGTCCACGAAGGTGCAAATAGGCTATGCACCTTCCACCGCCAGCGCAGGTCACGAAATTTTAAAGGACTGCAGCTAACAAGAATACCAGGAGGTGACCAAAGAGTGAAAGAGACTGGAACTGATAATGAATTTGATCCAAATAATTCTAAACAGGTTCACAGACCTCGTGTAATGTGGTTAATAATCTAATTCAAAGCACCAAGGAACATGTTGGAAAATATAACGTCAGCAAAGTGAAAATCACATAATATAAATTTAAGGATGAATCAAATTGTTAGCCGCTTAAGTATCAGATCAAAAAAAAAGATGATTAGCCACTGGGCACACGACCCACACATCGGGGCCAGGGCGAAAATGTAAAAAAAAAAAAAAATAATAATAATACACACACACAAAGAATTAAAAAATTAAAAAGATCAAAAGTGGTGAAACATTATATGTATAACAGGTTGTCACGGTAAGTAGGAAACAATTGATACCCCCGTAATTGTGTGTAAATGAGGCAGAAAGTCAGATCAGCAACCTGGTTTGGTCATAATTCTTCTGTGATGCAATATGGCAGCATGGTCTAGCATTAGACAATAGATTGCGCTTCCAACATCTTCCAGGCGGTAGTACCTCCCTGTTTAGGCTTCACACTCTACCGATAGGTAGTAGTAGTAGTTACGCACTGTTGGCAAGTACTGGGAGTGGACTGGCCTGAACGTATCTGAGCCTGTTCGAGCCTGGGTTCCAGCATTGGTGAAGCCTGGTTTTGAAGAGCCTACGCTTGGTGCCGTCAAAACTTTCTGCGGTGAGGCAGGTTGTTCCAAGAGTTCATAATTCTCACTCCGGAAAAAGTTTGCCTTCACTGTTTTCTGACTCAGGCTTTTGAACCTTGACAGACCCTATTCTGTCTTCTGAGAAGAAAGTATTAAATCAAACCACAAGCCCTTCGTACTAGTAGAGTTTCTTTTTGTCACCCTATTTCTCTCCACAAGAAATATAAACGTATATTCAGAAAGAAACGATAAGCCAACTCACTCCTAAACTGTGGTTCAACTAGAATTGACTTCAGTCTAGTCACTTAGAGAAAACAAGAAAGTCGTCTTATTGAGAAAATTCGCTATTGCTCGTTATCTAAATATATAGCAGACTCCCACCTTTTCAGACCCAGTTTATGGTATTTACATATGCACTTCTATTTAAGTTGCAACTTACCTTCCTAGTGCAGCCAGAAGGTAGTAGCACTTCAAGGGTTCAGAAAGTGTTTGGTATTTCATTATGTAATTTCAAGGCCCTATTTTGGTAATCCTGGTTAATGAAAAATACGATGATGTGGCAAAATATAATAATTTATACGCAATTATTTTCATCTCTATGACTATGGGTCCCTTGAAATTAAACGTGAGAGAGAGAGAGAGGAGAGGGAAGAGAGAGAGAGAGAGAGAGAGAGAGAGAGAGAGACCAGCATCATCAAAGCGCCTGATAAAACACCTGAGATGAGTTGAGGGGCTTCAAAGGCCCTGGAAATTGCCATCCCATGTACGTGTGTGTGTGTGTGTGTGTGTGTGTGTGTGTGTGTGTGTGTGTGTGTGTGTCTGTGTGTGTGTGTGTGTGTGTCGCGCTGTCTGTGTAGCAGGGAAATGGCCGTGATCGTGTGGCTGTGGCTGCAGGAGGTGGTAGAAGCAGGGGTAGTGATAAGGTGGCAGTGGTATTGCTGGTATGGTAGTGGTACTGCTGTGGAGATGGTGTTGCTGGTGTGGTGGTGGGGGTAGTGGTGCTGCTGGTGTGGTAGGAAGGAGTGTAGTAGTGTTGCTTGTGGTAGTGGTAATGGTGGTGTGGTGTGGTGGGAAATGGCAGATGGTGGTAGTAGTGCAGTACAGGTGACAAGGGTGCGGTAGGGTAAAGTAGGTAATAATGGTGCTGGAGGAGTGCTTGTGGTGGGGGGTAATGACAGGGGATGGAAAAGGGTGATAGTGGTGGTTGCTGATGTGTGTAGTGGTGGCAGGCTGGTGTGATAGTGGTGGCGGTATTGGTGTGGTAGTGACGGGCGCAGGGTAGTAGTGAGGTTTAGTGCAAGAAAAAAAGATGGTAGTGTGTGTACACGGGGTTAGTGGTGTGGTAGAAGTGGGGGCATTGGGCTGAGCAGTTAATAGAGGCTAATCATAAATGATCATAAGAGCATGGAATTGGTATGAGATCTGTCATGATACTTACCAAATCTATCCGATTGACATTAAAATTCTACGATGGCGGCTATTTTCCAAGATGGCGTCAAATTTTCCTAACCGAAAGTTTCACATATTTTACTTATAATGATTTATTATTAAAATCTGTGCACCCTGCTGGAACAGAATATATACTTGTTTTGGAACCCCAGATATGTATTCTATGCACAGTAACGGTTCTAACATTATTACTACTCTTTAAGTGTAAGCGATTCTAGTTACAATGAGAAACATGTTTAGATTTTGCTTATATCCTTGGGAGATATTATTATAATAGGGCTTTGAAGCTTGCTGGTTTTTACGGTGAGAGTGAGCAATATTAACACATCTAAATCAATTTGTTGCTACTAGCTTGAAGAAAACTGTAAACTTCAGACAATGGGTAATTTAAGAAGATTCATTGTCAAGCCTGTGCGTGCATTGCTATCTGAGCAGATTCAGGTGGTCATTACTTCCAAAACCTACATCAGAATAGCAGGGGATGGAGGTAGCGAAGGGCGGGATAAGTGCATGCATTCACTTTTGCTCACCACTGAAAATAGGCTTTTCAGTAAGCTTCAAAGCCCCACCTAGTGAGGTGAGCGTAAGGGCCTGGCTTCCTGGAGAAACCTCACAGTCTCAGACCTTATAAAAAAGGAAAGTCAAGAACCATGGCCTATGTATTAAACAACCGTTAGAGATTGGAAATTTTTTACTAAAAAAATAATCACAAAAAGTTATATCTTGACACCACTCACGCAAATATTAAATGTATGCAATGGAGTCAAACAATTTAAAACAAAACAATCAATAAAAAATGGTGGTTTTCCTTTGGTGCAGATGACCTTCTTAACCAGCCCTGTAGAATGTTCTGGTAACGCAGTGATCCGCTCTCAGGGGAAGGTCCAGGGTGTTTCACCTGGCGCTGGTTGCTAGTGGGCGATGTCTTGCCACACAAGAGAGACGCTAGGCACGGATGGTGGATAGGCGTGTGGTATGGCTAATCACGCAGCAGCGCTGTAGCTGGAGACAGGTGACTGAGCTGACAGCCGAATAGTGAAGGACTGGGGTCATCCCACGAGCCCTAGGTATTCAGATGAGTACACAAACCAGAGTTGGAATCGAACAGTGGGTTGAAGTACAGCTGTGGTGAAGGTTGATCGTGGGTTGTGCGACGAGGCAGCGACCTTTTCCGTCTCCCCATTGTGAGGTTGCGACAGCAAACGAGCGGTGGATTTCATTCATTTGGCCTACAGCTCTCCAACAAAAATTCTAGTGTAAGGTTGATTAAACATAAGATTGGTACCAATAAACTTAATAAATAAGCACAAATGGTTAATATACAGAGCAAAATAAAATAGAGAAAGGTCACATTAAAATATGTGGTAACATGATATCCAAATATCGTAAGTCCGTATCATGGAACTGCACGTGGATCCATTTCAGTCCAGGTTCAAGTTTTGGGATTGGTTGTGGGATTCTTCATATCATCTGGTGTAATCGATAACTGGCAACCGAGATCATCCGGAGTCTGGCGCCTGAACTTCAGACGAACTTCCCAGGTAGTTGTCGACTGACTCCAGCTTGGTCGTCATGATACGAGCAAAGTTAATGTGGTGCCCTGTGATGATATTTCTTTAACAAATTAGCTTGATATATTTTAGGCTCATAGAGGAAGGTGAGAGCGGTCCAACAAAAATCTATGGCTACCCGAGAAAAATGGTTCTTAATGATGGGTAAAGGTTTAAAAGGAACAGGACAGACTCTACTCTTGGCAGACATCTCCTTGCAACGATCACACCTCCTACAAAAGCCTCTAATATCCGCTCCCATACCTGGCCATTAAAATTGATCAGCAACCTTCATATAAATCTTCCTACAAGAACAGTGTCCTGCTAGAGAGCTCTCGTGAGCTACAGAGAGAATGATGCTCAGACAATCAGCAGGGACAACCAGTAAAAACGGACCTACTTTTGCTGGCTGCTTGGATGACATACAACACCTCTGTAACAGACCATCAATACAAACAAACTTGTAAACAGATCCATTTCTAGCCTGGTTCTCTCTCCCCAGAAGTCACATGCTCCCTCACCCGCGTCAGAGTGGTATACGAAGCTTGAAGCTTGGCGAACTCCTTGGGCGTCTCAGTCAGTGACTGCAATTTCGGCATAACCAGGGGATGCAGTCATTTCACCTTCGTCGACCATGTCTCCACAGCTTGGGCCTTTGCTGGAGGTGAGGTGGCGTGTGCGGGGGGCGAGGCGACATCGGCAGGTGGTGAGGAGACTTTCGCTGGTGGCGAGGAGAGTTTTAAGGGTTTCGGGTCGTTAGGGTCACGAACTCCGGGAACATTACCAATGAGAACACTAGCGAATTTAATAGGCGCTCTTACTACATCAGACCAATCAATGAAATAGGGGCAACGCAGGTAGCACCTAACAACAGGGAACTGGTCAACACGGCCTAAGTAATCGGCGACACTAACTTTCCGGCAGCTGGAGACGTCAGCGTCAGGCCAGGGCTTCCTCAGAGACAAGAATACACGAGGAACCGGTGTCGCTAATGATAGTAGATGCCCATGACCCATTTATCGTTCCGCTGACACAATAACGGGGACATCTCCTGTCTTCCAAACAAAATCCGACCTTGTAGCTGGGCTGATGAAAGTCGGTAGATTTGAAGGCGCTGGGATTCCTGGGACAGCGGGAACAAATGTGCCCTTCTTCTCCGCAGTTGTGGCACAGCACGCCAGGTGAACTTCTCCTCTCTACTCCTGGGAATGGTTCCTCGGAGGCCAGAGGCTTCGTGTTCTTCGCTGGAGGAGTGGGAAACTTGGGGTAGGTATTGCGAGCGGACGCCCAGTTGTCAGAAAGTTGTACAGCTTCTCCTAGCGTCGCTGGCCTGCATTCCTTGATGAATATTCTCAGGTCTGGCTGTAGAGAAGACAGAATCTGATCCAATATCACAAAGTTAGTGAGAGACACAAAGGTTTCATCAACCTCTGACTCCTCTAGCCATTGTTGAAACAAACGAACCAGGTAGATTGAAAATTGCTGGTAAGTTTCCCCTACCCTAATCTTTGCTCTGCGGAAATCAACACGATAACCAGCAGAGGTCTTGTTAAAACCTTGCAAGAGAACTTGCTTCAACATCTCTAGTGATGTCGGCAGACAGGGACGTATAAATCTGTACCGGTTTCCCACTCAGTAGGCTACCCAATCTTACAGCATAGCTATCTTTGTCCACACCAAGCAGCTCAGCTACCCGTTCAAACCTATCAAGGTAGGAGGCGATGTCTTCTCCTTTACGATAAACAGGCATACTAGGTTTTACAAATTATCTTGTATAAGGCCAGAGGATTCTGGTCTACTTTGAGCATTAATCCTAGCTAGTTCTATGTCCTTTTCTGCCTGCAACTTAACTAATTCGAACTCTCTCTCTCTCTCTGTTGCGTTCCTCCCTCTCTTTGTTGCGCTCCTCTCTCTCGGCAGTTTGTTGGGTGATCACATTCCGAACCAACCTCTGCACCTGTCAGGCATAATCATACAAAAGACCAAGAGCCCAAGTGACAAATTAAACAACTTACCCTGAAACTAGCCAAAAGTAACTACTTAGTGGCTCAATCAAACAATTAAATGATTCGATCCGGCTGGAGTAAACCTTGTTTTGCACCCAGTCCAGTTAAATAGCCTCAGGGAAAAGAACCTCACCAGGTGAATCAACAATAAAATGCTATGGCAGCATAATCAGTGCACCCCAACCAACACTAATTGACTTCCCGAGTACGAGGGAGAGCAACAAAATTAGCACAACAGCAGGAAGAGATGAGCACCAAACAACACCTACTTCCGGGCCTTAGACAGCAAGCGGCGCGCACAAGGCGAATTAGAACAAACACCGGTAAGGAGTATTAACCCTCAGAAACCAAGGTTAGAGACTATCCTGGCAAGGTCACCACTTGTAAAAGCCCTGGCCTCTGGGAAATAAATCCCTTGCCAGCCTAATCAGGATCTTACAAAAAGGAAAGTCAAGAACCATGGGTTTCAAAGGAGTAATAAACAACCGTTAGAGATTGACATCTCTTTACTATGAAAATAATCAAAATAATTTAACTCTGACACCACTCACACAAATATTAAATAAACAGCACTGGAGTCAAACAATTTAAAACAAAACAATCAATACAACAAAGCACAGGTATTTCCTACGGCTGCAGATGAATCTTCCTCCTAACCAGCAAGGTGGAATGTTCTGGCAACACGGTGATACTGTTGGGTTTCGTGATATTGAATAGCACATAGGATGGAGGTGAGAAGGGAAACTCAGCTATGGCATTTTCTCTATATAAATTTATTATGTAGAAAACAGTTTGGTGCTGGGAAGTTGCTGCATGGTAGAAGAGTTGCTGTGCAGGAGCTTCTTTACAAGAGGTGTTGTGCATTGCAGAGCTCTTGGTAGAATGCCTTTTACGGCGAGGCTGTGAGCTTATATACACGTTCACTGGAAGTAAAACCGGAAGTAAGCGTCGCTGGTGGCCGACCCCCCTCCCCCCCCCCTCTCCCAGCGAATCTAAGCGGCTAGACTTGTCAGAGAAACTTGACACGGGATCGGCTGATCAGCAACTAACGGCAGTGGCAGTTGTAGGGAAGAGTATCCACTACAATACTCCCCCTCCCCTCCTAGCACTGCAGGAAACCTGTTGTCGGCAGGGTTATATTCCACATGTGAGACATAACGGGCGAGGGTGTGAACCACTCGGCTTCTACGGGTGACGACTCTGTCTAGGGACACGAGATCTGTGGGAGAAGCAGAAGGAAAAGGAGGATTGTGGATAAGCGAAGGTTGTACAGGCGAGGAATGTGGTGCTTCTCTCGCGGCAGGTGCAAAGTCCTAAGGGGTGCCAGGTGGGGTATCTGGGTCATTAGGGCCAGATACAGGACCCTCAGCAGGAGTAGGGTCCACGTCAGGAGCAGGGTCCGTATCAGGAGCAGTAGGTACCTGAGGATGAAAAGAGGGTATGCAGAAATGTTGTGGGCAAGGTGGTGCTGCAAGTGGCAATTGTGGGCAGACAGGCGAAGGAGGTGCCGGATGAATGTGTTCAGGGTGTTGGGAAGGCTGGCGTGGGGCAGTAGCCTTGAATGCAGAAACTGCTTGTCGTAGTGTTTGCAGTAGATTGTGATGGGCAGCAGGAGTGAAGTGGTCTAGGTCAGGAGTAAGGCGTGTTGTGTGCTGCTTGATAGTGTCTGCGACTGTGGCACGTGTACCCCGGATCATGTGTGCTGTAGGCTCATGGATGGGGCAGAGGTTGCTTGGGTCAACGACGAGTTTGTGGAAGGTGACGAAGTCGAAGCCAAGGGGAGACATCTGCTACCACGAACGACCAGCACAGAGTCTTGGGAAGACCAAGGTCCAAGGCAAGGATGTGTGCGCCATATGAAGCAATGAGGGTACCGTCGGAAGCGAACAGGTCATATCAGGGTTACTTTGATGAATCTTGCTGCGAGGGAGGGATGATTCTGACAGATGTTCCTGTGTCAACGAGGAACTTCCTGCCGGAGATGTGGTCGGTGATATTCAGCAGTGAGACGCCTGAAGTGACGGAGGTTGTGGCGTCTACCAATCCCCTTCGATGTTGCTTCCTCGTGTAGCTGCAGGAAGCCTCACAGCATCTATCATTAGCACCAAAACGTTGATGGTACCAACAGAAGGTAGGTACACTGTTCTGGGGATTGGCGGCAGCGTCTGAGGCAGGACGGGGATGTTGGGGTTGGTAAGACACGGTGCGTGGGGCAGGAAAAGGAGCAGCAGCAGGCATGGAGGAGCAGAGCTGTTCGAGGGTGTCCATCCTGAGGTGCAGAGACTGTAGCAGGTCCCTCATGTCTTGTGAGGTGTTGCTCGTCTGGGGAGCATTGATCCGATTGACAAGATCTGAGGAAAGTGACAGTGGTGCTGCTGAATTGTTCGCGGCAGCATGGCGCGCAGCAGTGTATTCGTGGAATACTCTGTCTGCCATGGCTGCATAGGTCGCCGAGGTAGTACTGTAGAGTAGTCCAATGCTGAGAGGACGAGACGAACTTCTGCTGGGAGCTTCTGAGTGTGAAGCTGGCACAGGATAGTGTCAGGAAGCCTGTCTGTGTGGCAGGAGTTCAGTCTCTGCATCTCGTCCCAGAGACATGCAGGCGTTTAGTTGCCGAGGGAGAGGCCGGATAGGTCTTGCAGGAGACTGGTGTCAGGCCGCTGTTATCGCCTCTTGAGAGCATCTAGTAGCGCTGCGAATTTGTTATCAGCTGGAGGGTTGGCGATGACTTCTGCAACTTATGTGGCAACTTCTGTGGGCAGGGAACAGACCAGGGCGATATACTTCTGTTTGTCTGTAGCTGTTGAGCCGATGAGAGCTGCCTCCATGTGAATTAGCCAGTCTTCAATGTTGTGATTGAAGACTGGGAGAATGATCCGTTTCTTCTCCATCCTGTGTGAGTGCGTTTCTCTGGGGTTCACCATTGTGGGGTTTCGTGATGTTGAATCGCACATAGGATGGAGGTGAGAAGGGTAACTCAGCTATGGCGTTTTCTCTATATAAATATATTATATACAAAACAGTCTGGTGCAGGGAAGTTACTGTGTGGTAGAGGAGTTGCTGTGCAGGAGCTTCTTCAGAGGATGTGTTGTGTGCTGCAGAGCTCTTGGTAGAATGTCTTTCACGGCGAGGCTGTGAGCTTATATACACGTCCAACAAAAGTAAAACCGGAAGTAAGCGTCGCTGATGTTCGAACCCCCCCACCGCGAATCTTGACGGCTAGGCTTGTCAGAGAAACGTTACGCAGGATCCGCTGATCAGTGACTAGCGGCAGTGGTAGTTGTAGGGGAGAGTATCCACTACAATATGCTCTCAGGGGAAAGGTCCAAGGCAGCTTCCTCACTTGTTGATGGGGATGTGTTGCCACACAAGAGAGACGCCAGGGCACGGACAGTGGATAGGGCGTGGAGGAATTGGCGATCACGTGGCAGCCGCGGCAGTAGCTGGAGTAGGTTACCGAAGTCGACTGCCGAATAGTGAAGGACTGGAGAATCAGCCCACGAGTCCCAGGAACCTTAAATGAGTACACAACCAGAGTTGGAATCGAACAACAGGGTGAAGTACAGCTGTGATGACGGCTGGATTGTGTCTGGCCTGCGACGAGGCAGCAGCGACCTTCTCACCTCCGTCTACCCTCTTAGTGGGGCCGCAAACAAGCAAACAAGCGGCGGACAACCACCCTGCTCGTTACAGCCCTTACAGCAGCTAGGTATTCAGCTAACACCCACTCTGTGCCTGGATATGCGATGAGGAAGAGTCACGAGGGTGTTAAGAGGTCTAACCTCAACTACACCTAACATACGTCTGGCAATGATACAGATGATACTTACTTTACTTTAATTATTTGGAGCATGATCGTTTCACTATGTTAAAACAGGAACACTGATAATCACAAAATTCAACTGAGTTAAACTGACTTAACATGGCGGCAGGAATCAGACGTTCACATACCTGGAGATGCTTTGAGGAAGAGTCACGAGCATGTGAGTCTTCCTCTTGTATTCGTTTTTATATGGGCATCTGGCAACTCAGGCATGTGCAGGCATGCCAGAAGGGCTAATCTCACAAACGACAGAAATTCGATTCAACTCAGTCGCTGTACATTAAACTATGAAAATCAGTGTCATGGGTCAGGTGAATTTCTTATGTCTATTTTTATAATCTGACCAGAGATTGAGCATACCAGGAAAAAGTGAAATGGACATCTAATACACACTCTGTTAACGTCGTTCTCACAACATCAGTAGGATTTCAGACAAGGACCCTCTATGGGTATACGTTGAGATCTTGGAGATGAGAGTTTGACATATTCTTTTCACGAGATTAATGACTTTCAAACTAGCTAACTCACACTAATTAAACTACAAACATCAGATTCTCTATGATTTGGGCATCAAAATGATCTGCTTTCTGTAGTACTTGAAAACTCATGGCTATCCCCAAGGACGAGATTAATACTTCATCATTCTCACTTTCAGATTCAACAGTCACTTACTTGACAAGTTTTACTAACAATAAAGACAGTTGAAGTTTACCAGCTGTAAATCATATGTCTCATGTGTTCTTACGCGGCAGCCGTTCGAAACTGAAGTCGCAATGTTTATAATGTATGAACATCTTGAATGCTTCATCTGCAATCAGACATATCTAAGTTGATGCAAAACAGCGTTGTTCTCTCTCACATTCAAATTGACTTTAAAAAGAGGTTGGTTTCACAAAGTCAGAGAAAATGGATGGCACATAAGCTCGAGAAAACGTATTTCTTCCTAGGGATAACTCACCAGTTTCCACACGTTGTGAGGGCGTGGAGCATAATATGAATCATCAGGTTTCAAACAGATCATCCATGCCATTGTGACCATGATAATATCATTGTGCGAGAGAGCTGCCTCAAGCAAAGAATATTAATATTCCATAGGGGCTAAGTGGTACCTCGTCTTGCCTAATCGTAAGTCATCAAGAAGAGTATGTACAATTGTTGTTGAGACTTTCGGACCATAAACTGACACGGGCCTTTGCCAGTAGGCGGCCCGTTTGGTGGTTCCTGCTGGAGCCCTTGGAGTAGTCAGACATAATTTGGGATTGGGGATGGAGGTTGTCCTACTTGCAGATATGAAAGGATACTGCAGGTTTGTAAGTGTGAGCGGAACCCTCGGTTGTGAGGGCGCGGGTTCCCTCTCTATATCTACACCACCCTCATCTTACTTACTTCTCTTAGTCTTACTCTTACTCAGTTCCGTCACCTATTCTTTTGGTAGCATGGACATTCTTTTGGTAGCATGGACATTCTTTTGGTAGCATGGTCCTTCTTTTGGTAGCATGGTCGAGGGTCTAGGCACATGGGTATGGTAATTCTGGTATCAAGTCACTTGGATGGAAATAAAGGTAAAATACTGTGGGAGAAATGAATACACCTAAAGTACTCTAAGAACAAATTTATTAATATGCAATCAATGGGGAAAGATATTGTATTAATCATATAACTACCAGGCTCAACTCCTGGGCTTAGTGCAAACTCAGTACTTACTCAACATACTCGTAAATAATTAAACTAGCATATACAGGGTTCCACTACCCAAAATGGGATAATTATTTCCATCTAATTATCCCTAACATACATGTCACAGCCCTCTCTGTGGACATACACTTCCAAGGAGTAACCCAGGGTAGAGCACTGGGGCTCATGACTGTTGTTATTGTGGGGCAGCCAGACACATGGCGGGTCTGGGGTCTGGCCCAACGAAGCCGTGGGACACATTAATCAGACCGCATCAGTGCTATCGTTTCGTATATGATCCCTGTTGGTCATCTACTACAACCAGGGCCGTTGTTAAATGGTTGCAAGAATCACAATGGGATCTGGAGAAACATGGAAGCAGCGTCAAGGAACTGGGAAACATGACAACACAAACAAACTCTCTTGTCTAGACGACAGACGTGTTTACGTTATATTACTTCTACACTGGGTGAATGACAATTCAACTGTTAAATCATGAACACTGGTGAACACTGATATTCACTACAATTGACTGAATTAACTGAATGGCTACACAAAACATACCTGGAGAAACATGGAAGCAGCGTCAAGGAGCATGCTCCCTGGCTCATCTTGAGTATATATACCCCTGAGTTGCCAGTGATCGCTACTCACCCAATGACAATAATTACAAACACACTAACTGTTACTCATTCAAAGATGGCCCTCAGTTGACAAAGGTCTGGCGAATTACTTGAGTTGATTTACACAGGCTAATTCAAGATTAAGCTTCCCAGGAGAAAGTGGAATGACAATGCATTGATAACTGTCTTCACAAAGGCGGGACTCTGGGAGGGAACACAAGTGTAGAGTGTATGGGGAAAAAATACGTCTTCTCAGGGGTCGCTAACTCACTCATGTTTTGCGGGCGTGGAGTTTAATAAGAATCATTAGTTAAATAGGTCAGCAGTCAACGTGATCATGACACGGTTAGTGAACGCTTACCACCAACCCCCACTCTTGGACGTGGTCAGTTTCGGAGTGGCGCTCACCCCCGAGCCGGGGTCCGCACTTGCTGGGGGAGGATACTTCCTAAGCTATCTGGGTGATGGGTATCGTGTGATGACCCGGAGAAGGTGGTGAATGTGATTTGTTTGGGCCTTTCTGGTTAGAGTGGCCACTGGTGTTGTGTGTTCTTCTAGGTAGTTTCGAATTCTGTTTACGAGACTTTGTGTGACATGGCAGTAGAGGAGATATTGTTCCAGTGGGTTGGACTCTGGCTTCTGACAGTAGGTGCATTCCCTGACGACATTTCCGATCGTCTGCCAGGTGCACTTGTACCCTAGTCGTACTCGATGAAGGCTAACTTGGGTTTGTCTGGGTGTTTTCTTGTCAGCGAATGGTGGTTCCTCTTTTGTAGCCACCATGTACCATTTGGCTGATTGGGAACCAGAGTTGAATGCGTCAAGGAAGCTCTTTTGGATGTGGAGCTTGGGAGTCTTTCTGAGATGGTTCTTGATCT
The DNA here is from genome assembly GCF_018991925.1 of Homarus americanus. Lineage (NCBI taxonomy): Eukaryota > Metazoa > Arthropoda > Malacostraca > Decapoda > Nephropidae > Homarus > Homarus americanus. The sequence goes on from NW_024753324.1 coordinate 13,189, forward strand.
GTTGCACACTTCCTGGACCTTGAATGTGTATGTTTCTAAAACGTGTGGCTGCCTTGGCTGCTTCGTCTGCCATGTCATTTCCCCCGATCCCTACATGACTGGGAATCCAGTGCAAGACGACTGGGTGATTTTGTCTTTGGCAGTCCTGTAGCTGTCCGAGGATCGAGGTTATGATGTGGACGTTGTCTCTTGGTTGACTGTGTTGCAGCGCCTGCATGGCCGTTATCGAGTCCGTGTGAATTATGATGGACATGTTGTGTTCTGTTGCAGTGTGTTGTAGGGCCTTTGAGAATGCTACCAACTTTGTTTGTAGGGTGGAGCAGTCATTAGAAAGTCTCCATAGGAGGGTCTGGCCTTGGGTGTAGAATGCTGCTCCGTATCTATGGCTATTGCTTACTGAGTTATTCTTTTGAGGTCCTCCATCTGGAGGTTGGCTTTGCTATCACCTAGTTCGGTGATTTTCAATGTGGCTGGTGGAGGGCTCCATGGTGCTGGAACTACATAATCCCTGTCTCGTATGTCTTGGTTTTTCTTGACAAGTGTTTCTGCTTGCAGGTGTCTGATGACCTCGCTTGCCTCGTGCGACCAAGTGGCCCCTAGCACTCTGCGGTCAAGGTGGAGGGAGGCACTGATTCGCTTTTTGTCAGCTGTGGCCTTATTTGATCTACAGATTTTGGCGAGGAGTCCAGCTGTCACCTGCTTGACTCGTACTGCCAAGGGTGGTAGTTCAGTTTCCATTTGCAAATTGCAAATTCTGCTCCACATGGGTGCTCCGAGCATGGTCCCGAGAGCATTTTTTTGGATAACTTCGAGCTTAGCTATCTGGTCTTCTCTCATTCCAATGGGCGCTGGAGCACTTTAATCTACAAGCGATCTGATGGCGTCCGTGTAGTAGGCTTTGAGCACGTGCATGTTCGCTCCTGCGGTTGTGCAGGTGAGCGACCTCATTATGTTGTGTCTGCTCTTCGTCCTGTGCCTGACATACTCGAGTTGCGGCTTGAAAGTGAGTTTCTGGTCGAAACAGATTCCAAGACACTGGTGGGTGTTGGTCCAGACTACCGGCGTGTTTTGTATGGAGAGCATCATGTCTGGTGTGTTTGTGCAGATGGCCATAGCTTTCGACTTGGATGGATTTATCTTGAGTTCAAGTCTGTTGCACTCCTCTTCTAGAAGTTGGAGTGCATGTTGCGTGTTGACTAGTCTGTTTGCTCCTCTTACTATGAGCTGTAAGTCGTCTACATAGCAGAGGAGTTTGGTTGTTTGTCTGAAAGGCAGTCTGACTAGATTTTCCATCAAGACAGTCAACAGCATGGGATTGAGGATGCCTCCTTGTGGGGTTTCGTTTTCGTGGACCCTGTAGTTTGATTATGCCCCCTAAAACCGTACTCTTGCTTCTCTCTGTGTTAGGTAGTTCTGGATCCACCCCAGCAACCTTCCTTTGACGCCTTTTTCGGCGAGCGTAGGTATAATGGCCAGTGGATTTGCTAGTTCGAAGGCTTATGCTGGTGTTCTCGGTGTAAGCAATAATGTGAGGGTGTGGGCTGCCGACTTTCCACTTGAGTCTGTTGAGAGCCATTCTTTCTCCCGTCTTCGCTATGCATCTGAGGAGGGAGATGAGTCTTGGTTTTTCTGGTTCTCTGGGCTTTGGAATGGGCTGTATATCTGCCTTCTTCCATTCCGTTGGAAGTTTCTGTGCTATCCACGAAGCGTTGATGACTTGCAGCAAAGCCTCGTGCCCGGGAAAGCATGGAGTACGTTATCCTGTCGGCCCCTGGTGGTGTGTCCTTGCATCGTTTTGTCGACTTCTAGAGTTCTTGCTGGTTGAAGGGTCTGTCGGTGTCATCTTCAACATTGCAGGCCTCTTCGATCATCTGGAGTCTGATCTGTCGCAGACGCCGCTGTGTCTCCTCCTCATGTCTCGGGAGGTTTTTCGTTGCTGCTCGGTCGGAGAAGAGTTTTGCAAGTCTCTCGGCTTCCTCTTCTGGGTCGGGATGGGTTGGTGGTGGTGGTGTCGCATTCCCAGATGCCCTTCGGATCTGGGCTCACATTTTGTCGAGGGAGGTGTGCTTGTTCAGTTCGGAGCACCACTTGAGCCAGCTTGCGCTTTTGATTTCTTCCTTCTCTTCCCTGGTATCCTTGACTATGTCTTGCAGGAGATGTCTGTTTGTTTCCGTGGGATGTCTCCTGTAGTTTCTTCGGGCCATGTTCACTCTGTGGTTGAGTTCTTTCACCAGTACCAGTAATCATTGTTATATCTTGATGTACCTTTTGTTTTTGGAATAGCCTCTTCTGCCGCTTGGTGAAACGCCTCGACCAACTGTTGGTGGAGGGTTGTCTCGTCCACGGGTGCTGCACCAGCCGGCTGTGATTTGGCGTGCCACTTAGCCATGTATTTCCTATAGAGTTCCCAATCCGGCTTTTGGGTATTGTATTTCCATCTCGGCGGGGGTGACATGGGGAGTTTGTTCACCTTCAGTGTTGTTAGGGTGGCAAAGTGGTCGCTGATTAAAGGAATCCGAGTCTGTAGTGCTCTGGAGACGAAGGTTAGATCTAGCCTTCCTCCCCTAATGTGGGTGGGTTCTCCTGTGTTTAGGAGGGTGATCTCGGTTGTGTCTCTAAAGGTGGTGTATAGGTGTAGGCCGTCCATTTGTGGGGCTTACCGAGCTTAGGAAGGGATGTTGTGCATTGAAATCCCCTCCTATGAGTGTGGCGTGGTCAGCGGCTGAAGCGAATAATTGAGTCACCTCCAGTGAGCCCCCTGGGTTCCTTTAGATGTTGTGGACAGTTATTTCCCGTTCTTGGAGGGTTAGTTTGACTGCCTGTGTCTCAATGTTTTCCCCACATGGCAACTGCTGCATGACGTCGGTGGAGGCTATGCTCGACTTGACCAAGATCATACATCCTCTTGTTGACGCCTGCGTGAAATGCCTCCTGTAAGTCTTGTAGCCACTGAATTTGAAACAGTGGAGTTCTTGTAGGAGTGTTTTTTGTAGCAGTATAATGTCAAGCTTGTCCTTTGCTGCTGCTTCTTGCAGGAGGTGTTTCTTGTTTTTGATGCCCTGAGCATTCCATGAAAGGATGTTTAGGGTGCTGGTGTTTTCCACCACTGTTTCATCAGGGACTTCTGGTGATCCACGCTGGATATGTTCAGGTCTGATTCCGACTGGATCAGGTTTATATCTTCTTGTTCTGTGGTGGTTTTTGCCTTCTGGGCCTTGGTTCGGTTCAGGGGAGCTGAAACGTCCAGTTTCTTTCTGAGAGCTGACGGTATCTTTGGTTCCCTGGTGGCCTTTTTCGGTGTAGATTATACCTTGGCTATCACTCGAGTGGGAGCCGGCATGGTGTCCTCCACCGAGGTGGCTGGAGCTGTGGCGACTTGCCCGAGGACGCTCCCCATGAGTATTTGAAGCTGTGTAGGGTGGATCTTGTGGCCCAGTACTCCGGCTTGGCCCTCCGCGAAGGTTGTCAGTATCTTGCCTAGGTCTGATAAGTGCATCATTCCTACTGGTGCCTTGGTGTGTGCTTGTTTTGTCATTTTCGTAGTTGTTGTCGTTGTCTGCTGCTTGGGGGGCTGAGGTGTGGCCGTAGGGAGGCCAGGAAACTGGGCTGCACTTTGGGTCTTGACGGGTTGAGGGGTTTCGCTTTGTTGTTTTTGTCTTTGGGTTCCCCACACGAAGATACTTGGTGGGCTGGTGTGCAAGCAGTGGAGGCCGGTCTTGCTGCTGGAGGTGGTGCTGGTCGGTTTGCCTGGACCCTCTTTGTCCTTTCGGAGCATCCAGGGTTCCAGGCGTGATGTTTGCCCCCGCAGTTGGCACACTTGGGGACAATTTTTTCCCCATTCTTCAACTAGGTGAGGCAGGAGTGTGTGCCGTGCTTCTGCGCGCAGACGGCACAGATTTCCTTGTATGTGCACCTCGTCTGATGGTGCCCGTATTTATGGCATCTGAAACACCGCAGGGACTCCGGAACGAAGGGCCCCACTTCGTAGATCCCCCAATGTTTTGAGGTCTATGGTGCTGGGGGGTGGACCGTAGTGCGTTATGAGCACTTGTTTTGTGGTGGTAGTCTTGTCAGTCGCGGGAGAGCATCTTTCGGCTTTTAGGATCTTCGGATGGTCCTCCAGGGGTCCGAGGGGTAGCTCCTTTGGGTATCGGAGGATTAACGACTTCATCAGTTACTGGGCGGGGTCCAACTTGGTTGATGCAACGGTGGTGGTGTTTTTCAGGTAAGTGTCGAGGGAATTGAATTGAATTGAAACAGTTTATTTAGCCAGAAAAACACAGATACAGAGCGGATAATAATTACAATATTAACATGGCTGAGCCAGTTGAGAAACTGAGCTCTCTTTTAGGCACCTGATACATACTATACAATTATCTCAAGGAAGTATTACGTAACATTTAGTATCATCTGGAATAGTACAATAGCATGGTGGTAATAAGAACATCTCATAATGTTACCACGGTTATCACTTCAATATTTATTTATTTTATTTTTTTTTTAGTTAATTTATTTTTTTTATACATAAATTACAGTGGAATTGAAAACATAAGTATAATGGGGGAGCAGTACAACATGGGGTGTACAGTAATAAGGTTGAACAAGAGAACAGAGCTGTCAGGATTATGTCTAGTTGGCAATTATGTTTATTGCAATGGTAATTACTTAACTACAGTATTTACATGATAATTTCCGATAAAACGGTTTTGATGGTACAATAAAAGCAGGTACTATAAATAAAGTAGGTGTTACAAGAAATATTAATACTTAAACAAAAGATATTTTTTAAGAGATGATTTAAAGGAAGGGAGCGTAGTCTTTGCTCGGATGGGTGGGGGTAAGTTGTTCCACACCTTCACACAGGGATATTTTATGGAGGTCTGGGACTGAGAGGAGCACATGGGGGGTGGTCTTAGTAGCTTTGGGTGCCTTAAGTTGTATCTCTGATTATTTCGGAACTGGAAATAATTATTGTCAAGCAAGTGATTGATAGATTTGTAAACAAAGAGGGCACAGCAGTAGATGTTAATATCTTCGAATTATAAAATTTTCAATATAGCAAATTTTTAGTTTGTGTAGCCTGTTTTTTTTTTTTCAAGTTGGTCATTGTTCGTACAACTCTCTCCTTTGTGCAGTAACCAGAGATTGCGTTTTTGAAGAGCCAGAGGCCCCCCCTCATAGTGTGTGACAGTCTTTCAGGTGTTGGTAAGCAAGATCATGATAGATTTCTTTCATTGCTGTGAGAGTGAGTGACTGTCGAGTGTGATACATGATACCGCTCTGTTTATTGACTTTACTGTGAATGGCTTGTATGTGGTATCTCCAGTCAAGTTTCTCATCAACAATAACACCGAGGAATTTAGTATTTTGTTCGCGTTTGAGGACTGTACAGGGGGTCCAAGTCTGGGGGTAAGTTTTTCTTTCTATGAAAGATCGTGTAGTAGCTTTTCTCAAGGTTTGAGGTAAGTTTATTACGTATTACCCAGGTCCTGACTTTAGTCAATTCAGTGTTCATAGTTCTCATCAAGGAATGGAGGTCTGAGTTGCTGGCATAGACATGGTTTCGGAGTCCTTGTCTTTGGAGTGAATAATCATCTCCCCCTTTAGATTGGGCCGCACTGAGAACTTGGCCTGTGGATTTTGTTTCTCCATCTCTGTGATGGCGGCATATGTCGTTTTCGCGTCCGTTTTCGAGATCCGGAATTTTGTCAGTGTCGTTGGGGGCGAGCTGGTGGTGTTGATGGGTGCTTTTTGGGCTCCTTGGCGGATTTCGTTTCCCGAAAAAGCACGTCGGCGTGTTTTGTTTTCAACCTTCGTCCAGTTGTCGTCCTCAGTGGAGGTGGCAGTGGTGGTGGAGTTGTTGGGGGCGGTAGCAGTGGTGTGGATGGCGTTGTTATTGGTTTTCAGGGCTTCGTGGAAGGCCCGCAGCTAGTCCGCTTTCTCTGTGCGGAGCCTGTCGTGTTCGTGTTCAGGTCGTCGGTGTTGGCGGTTTAGGCGAGGGTCGCGGTTAGGAGGGCGTAAGCACTCCATAACCGGTGGTTAAGTGGTGTTTTCTTCCTCTTTAGAGGTTCTTCTGTTGTTCAGAGCCTACCTATTCCGGTTGAGTAAGTAGGAGAGGAATTTCAACACTCCCCACAGCCACTTGATGGCCGGTGGTCGTAGAGTGGTGTCTGAGCTTCTCTCCAGGAGCCCTGTTTGGGGAACCTACTTCCTAGTGTATGTAACTGCTCACTTATACACGTGAGCTAAGTGTGCCTATTGGGTATGGAAGAGGATTACTACCCTCTTTCCAGGTGGACCAACACGATCACGGTTTTCCTGGAAAGACTCGGCAAGGTGTCCTCCTCCTCCTTCTCCTCCTTCTCCTCCTTCTCCACATCAACACCCAATAAGGTGTCCTCCTCCTCCACA
>NW_024753324.1:19698-43974 GCF_018991925.1 Homarus americanus
TGTGGGTTTCGCGGTATAATGTTGTCTAGCACTCAAGATGGATGGAAACTCTAAGGTGGTTTTCTTGTATAATATAAGTTATATGATAGACAGTCTGGTGCTGGAGGTGCCGTGTGGTGAGGAGCTGCTCAGTAGAGACGTTCGGTGAGTAGCGTGTTGAAGGAGGTAGATGTGCAGGAGCTTCGTTAGAGAAGATGTTGCCTGTTGATGGCCTCCTGGTTGAATGAAAGCTGGACAGCGAGGAGCTTGCTGGAGGAGGTGTTGCATGTTTAGGAACCGAGAGCAGAATGAGAGCTGGTTGGTGAGGAAGCTCAGAGAAGGACAGCTGGTGGGTCGCCATGCTCGCTGGCGGGAGCGAGGACCGCCAGGCAGGCGGAGGAGAAGCGAGGGCCGCCAGGCAGCGGCGGAGAAGGAGGTGTTGCGTGTTCAAGAGGAGAGGCCAGAATGAATCTCGATACGATACGAAGTCTTTAGTTAAGAGGTGAAAGAAGATTATTAGGAGTTGAAGGAAAAGTGGTGAAACTGAAATACAGTAGGAGTAGAAAGAATCTGGGCTCAACCAGATCGCTTCATCTTTCTTATTGGTGTTTTGTCTTTGTTCTGCTCCCTTGGGTCGTCAGATCTTTGTATTAATATTGGTTTATTTATATAATGCTGCTCTCAATGGAGAGACAGAGCTTATATACCCAGCAGCCGTGAGTCATCTATGAGTCATGGTGGGAAAACCCGAGAAAGTCGCCGGTCTTTGACTCCGTTGCTAGGATACTGCGGCATCTGGTGACGCCTGCCCTGGGCCGCTAGTTTGGTTGCTAGGGAAGACGTCGCAGGTGGCCTGCAGCTACACAGTTGTAGGGGAGACGTCCACTACAATACTCCCCCTTCCCTCCAGGCAGTGTAGGAGACTTGTTGTCTGTAGAGTTGCTTAGCACATGTGAGGCAGAATGGGCGGTGCATGCCTCATGTGAGACAACGGCGATGGCGTGAATGAGCCGATCGCTGAATACAACTGTCTAGATACACACTATCTGTGGGAGAAGGAAGAAAAAGGGTGTGTGGAGGCGATGAATGATGTGCTTCCCTCACGACAGGTACAGGGTCGTCAGATGCGCCTGCTGGGGTGTGTGTGGGCCTGGTTCAGGAGCAGGGGCTGCGTCAGCAGAAGCGGATTAGGGCTCGTGACAGCAGCTGGGTCCACGACAGCAGCAGGGTGCAGGACATTAGCAGGGAGTACCTGAGGGAGAGAAGAGGGTGTGTGGAGGCGATGAATGTTGTGCTTTCCTCACGGCAGGTACTGAGTCGTCAGATGCGCCTGCTGGGGTGTGTGTGGGCCTGGGTCAGGAGCAGGGGCTGCGTCAGCAGAAGCGGATAAGGGCTCGTGACAGCAGCTGGGTCCACGACAGCAGCAGGGTGCAGGACATTAGCAGGGAGTAACTGAGGGAGAAAAGAGGGGTGTGTGGGTCCGCACTCAGGAACAGAGGCCGCGTCAGGGGCGGCAGGGGTTACTGCTGGGCCGGGGTCGGCGTCTGAGGCAGGACGGGTGGGCTGGGGTCGGTAGGATGTGGTGCTTGGGGCAGGAAGAAGAGCTGGTGTCTGCTTAGAGTAGCAGAGCTGCTTCTGTGTGGATAAGCCATTCTTCCATGCTGCTTGAAGACTGGGAGCGTGATCAGTTTCTCCTCCATCCTGTGTGAGTGCGAATCTCCGGGAGTCACCATTTGTAGGGTTTCGTAATGAGCCAGTCTTCTATGCTGCTTGAAGACTGGGAGCGTGATCAGTGTCTCCTCCATCCTGTGTGAGTGCGAATCTCCGGGGGTCACCATTTGTAGGGTTTCGTAGTTTCGAGCATTGCGGCCGAAAGTCTGGTGATACCAGCAGAGGGTATATTTGTTGTGCTGGGGGCTGGCTGCTGTGCGTCGGAAATTGTAGGGCGTGGTGTGCGAGTCAGGAACTGGCGCAGCAGCGGGTATGGAGTAGCAGAACTGCTCAATGGTGTCCATCCTGCGGTTCAAAATTTGCAACAGGTCCTTGATGTCTTGTGAGGTATTGCTCGGCTGAGGGGTGTTGACCCGGCTTACAAGTTCGATGGTAGGTACTGGTGTGACCGTGGCGGCAAGGGGTGCAGCAGCGCACTCGTTGAAAATTCTATCTGCCGCGGTTGCATATTGTTCTGGTGTCGTAGAGTCATCTACTGCGGACAGGATGTTGCGTACTTCTGTGGGTAGCTTTTGTGCGTGAAGCTGTCTGTGTGACGGGAGTTCAGCCGACATATCTCCTCCCAGAGACGTCCAGGGGTTGAGTTCCCGAGGGAAATAGAGGATAGATCTTGCAGGAGATTGGGGCTGGTCTGTTGATAACACGTCTTCAAGGCATCCCGCAGGGTAGCGAATTTGTTGTCATCTGGAGGGTTGGAAATGGTTTGTGAGACCCGCGTAGCCACTTCCGTGGGCAAGGCACAGAGCAGGGCGCCATACTTTTGCTCGTCAGTCGCTTGTGAGCCGGCGAGGGCTGCTTCCACATGGTCTAGCCAGTCCTCGACGTTGTGGTTGAAAGTCGGCAGAGAGATCCGTCCGTCCTCCATCCTGTGTGAGTGCTTATCTCCGGGAGTCACCATTTATAGGGTTTCGTGGTATAATGTTGTCTAGCACTCAGGATGGATGGAAACTCTAAGGTGGTTTTCTTGTATAATATAAGTTATATGATAGACAGTCTGGTGCTGGAGGTGCCGTGTGGTGAGGAGCTGCTCAGTAGAGACGTTCTGTGAGTAGCGTGTTGAAGGAGGTAGATGTGCAGGAGCTTCGTTAGAGATGATGTTGCCTGTTGCTGGCCTCCTGGTTGAATGAAAGCTGGACAGCGAGGAGCTTGCTGGAGGAGGTGTTGCGTGTTCAGGAACCGAGAGCAGAATGAGAGCTAGTTGGTGAGGAAGCTCAGAGAAGGACAGCTGGTGGGTCGCCATGCTCGCTGGCGGGAGCGAGGACCGCCAGGCAGCGGCGGAGAAGGAGGTGTTGCCTGTTCAAGAGGAGAGGCCAGAATGAATCTCAATGGAGAGACAGAGCTTATATACCCAGCAGCCGTGAGTCATCTATGAGTCATGGTGGGAAAACTCGAGAAAGTCGCCGGTCTTTGGCTCCGTTGCTAGGATACTGCGGCATCTGGTGACGCCCGCCCTGGGCCGCTAGTTTGGTTGCTAGGGAAGACATCGCAGGTGGCCTGCAGCTACGCAGTTGTAGGGGAGACGTCCACTACAATGTTCTTTAACATACTTACCGATTTTTACTTATGTTTATTTATCTAAATATAAATTCATATAGGTTTGCTCATTGCTCTATCTATTTTAAAATCAAATTAACAATATATACTAGCAGAAAGGCATAATATAATGCGAAACAACAAAGCCCAACCATTAATTAAGCAACAGGGAACTAAGTAACCAATCACCGATCACTTTTACATTCATTCATAATTTTTGCTAAGTAGTATAGTAAACAAACGGTCTTGAGTTGCCAGCTGCCTCCAGCAGTGTTCGAAGAATCTTGAACGTGACTGTACATACAATATATATACAGAAAACGCATTGTGAGTTTCTATTCTACCTCCATCCTGAGTGTGAGATATCTTACATGTACGTACATATGTGAGCCCATACAAAGAGATAATAGACAAGCAAAGAGAATTTGACAACTGGCCACATACAGTAGGCTACAAACTCTCACTCGTAACACGCCATTTTTAGTTAGTTTTACTTCTTTAACTGGAACACTCAGTTTTACTAAAAAACAGTGTATTTTGTTAGTTTAATTCTTTTCACGGAAACTGCTTGTTTTCTGTTCAAACACACTGCATACAGTTAGTTTTCCTTCTTTTTATTGGAAATCTCAGTGTTTACCCAAAACAGTGTATTTTAGTAAGTTTTGCTTCTTCTACGGAAAACGCTCGTTTTCTGCTCCAAAATGCTGTTTTTAGTTAGTTTTACTTCTTTTACTGGAAACATTCAGATTTACTCAAAAACAGTGTAGTTTGTTAGTTTAATTCTTTTCACGGAAAACGCTTGTCTTCTGCTCAAACACACTGCTTATAGTTAGTTTTACTTCCTTTACTGGACATCTCAGTTTTTGCTCAAAAACAGTGTATTTAGTAAGTTTTTCTTTTTTTCACGGAAAACGCTCGTTTTCTGCTCAAAAACGCTGTTTTTTAGTTAATTTTACTTCTGTTACTGAAAATACTCAGTTTTTACTCAAAAACGCTTGTTTTTTGTTCAAACACACTGCTTTTAGTTAGTTTTACTTCTTTCACTGGAAATCTCAGTTTTTGCTCAAAAGCAGTGAATTTAGTAAGTCTTACTTCTTTAACGGAAAACGCTTGTTTTCTGATAAAAACGCTATTTTTAGTTAGTTTTATTTATTTTACTGGAAACACGCAGTTTTACTAAAAATCTGTGTATTTTGTTAGTTTAATTCCTTTCACGGAAAACGCTTGTTTTCTGCTAAAGCACACTGCTTTTAGTTAGTTTACTTCTTTCAGTGGAAATCTTAATTTTTGCTCAAAAACAGTGTATTTTAGTAATTTTTACTACTTTTTTTACGGAAAATGCTTGTTTTGAGGCAGAAAACAAGCGTTTCCGTGAAAAGAAGTAAAACTTTCTAAAAAAAAAAACAGTTTTTCAGCAAAAACCGAGTTTTCCATGAAAAGAAAAAAGCTGACAGTGCTATAGAGGACGCCTCCCCTACAAACTGCGTAGCTGCCACCACCTGCTACCGCCTCCCTAGCAACCAACCAGATGTTACCGTATCTTAGCAACGGAACTAGTCACCGGCGACTTCTCGGGTTTTCCCAACATGATTCATAGAGGACTGGCGGCTGCTGCTGGGTATATAAGCTCTGTCTCTCCATTGAGATTCATTCTGACCATTCTTCTTGAACAAGCAACACCTCCTCCGCCGCTGCCTGGCTGCCTTCGATTCTCCTCGCCTGCCTGGCGGTCCTCGCTCCCGCCAGCGAGCATGGCGACCCACCAGCTGTCCTTCTCTGAGCTTCCTCACCAACCAACTCTCATTCTGCCCAACTTCCTGAACAAGCAACACCTCCAGCACCAGACTGTCTATCATATAACTTATATTATATAAGAAAACCACATTAGAGTTTCCTTCCATCCTGAGTGCTAGACAACATTAATATCTCGATACTACTACAGTGCCTATTAGCAGAAAACAAGGATTCCGGGAAAAGAAGTAAAACTAACTAAAAAAAAAGTGTTTTTGAGCAGAAAATAAGCCTCTTCCTTGAAAGAAGTAAAACTAAGTACATAACAGTGTTTTTGAGGAGAAAACAAGCATTTTCCGTAAAAAGAAGTAAAACTGTCTAAAAACACGGTTTAAGAGCCAAAAAATTAATGCTTTCCCTGAAAAGAAGTAAGACTAAGTAAAACATACTGTTTTAGAGCAGAAAACAAGGTTTTTCTGTGAAAAAAGTAAAACTGACTAAAACAGTGTTTCAGAGCAGAAAACAAGGGTTTTCTGTGAAAAGAAGTAAAACTAAAAAATATATTGCTTTTCAGAAAAAAATTGTGTTTTCGGGGGGGGGAAAAGTAAAACTGACTAAAAAAAAGGTTTTGTGCAGAAAACAAGCGTTTTCCGTAAAAAAAGGAAAACTGTCTATAAACACTGTTTTTTCACACAAAAATGAGTGTTTTCGTGAAAATAAATAAGACTAATTAAAAACAGTGTTTTTAGAAGAAAACAAGCTTTTTCCGTGAAAAAAGTAAAACTGTTAAAAACACGTTTTTTTAACCAAAATAATTATTGATTTCCGTGAAAAGAAGTAAAACTAACTAAAAAAAATTATGTTTAAGCAGAACATAAGTATTTTCCGTGAAAAGAATTAAAACTAACCAAAATACACTAGCCTCAGCAAAAAAATTGTGATTTCAGTGAAAGAAGTAAAGCTAAATACAAAACTGTTTTTGAGCAGAAAATAAGCGTTTTGCGTGAAAAGAACTAAAACTGTCAAAAAACACTGTTTTTCAGGAAGTGCTTTCCGTGAAAAGAAGTAAAACTAGCAAAAATAACTTTTTTTTTAGCAGAGAACAAGTGTTTTCCATGAAGAGATTTAAAACTAACTACAAAAACGCGTGTTTGAGCAGAAAACAATTGTTTTCCATGAAAAGAAATATAACTGTCTAAAAACACTGTTTTCCAACAAAAAATTGGTGTTTTCCGTGAAAAGAAGTAAAACTAACTAATAAACAGTGTTTTTGTGCAGAAAACAAGTGTTTTCCGTGAAAAGACATAAAATTAACTAAAATACACTGTTTCTCAACAAAACTGAGTGTTTTCCATGAAAAGAAGTAAAACTAAAAACAAAACAGTATAAGGGCCTGCGCTGTCTCCATTTTATAAGGGCCTGTGTGTCAGTAACAATTCCTTTTACTCTAATACTTATTACCATTGGTAGCGTGACGAGGAGGCTCGTGGGTATATGTAATGATAGTATCAAGTAATAGGGAAGAAACAACGGTAGATACTGTCGGTAAATAATAGACATAATATACAAATACATTATTTATTTAAACATTAATATGGAAGTAGGAGAAAGAATATATATGTACCAACAGACGAAATCTGGTATTATGCCCTCAGGCTCAACATACTCACACCACTACTGGGTGGACATACTCAATATCACTCACACCACTACTGGGTGTACATACTCAATAACACATAACTCTTATAGTCACTTAGCACCATAAAGACCAGGGGCAACTGCCACTACAACACTCAGTCGTCAGGAGTGATACTCAAGCAACCGCCATGGGGTCCTGCCACCATGGGGTACTTTCCGACGCACTCTGAAGATCCCAGTGGATTAACCCCACCACACAAATAGCCCTACTGAGTTAGACACCCATCCACCAATGATGGGGGCTGGTAGTGGTGTGTGGCTTGGTGATCCGGGGTCACCTCGCAGGCTGAGCGTTAGAGCCAGACGAGCCAGCTATGGGGGCCATAGGTAGTCTGAAGTGTCTGACGGTCGGGTCTCACGAAGGTAACTGATCCTACTGGACCTCGGACATCTCCCCAGACATAGTGGATACAACATCCACGCTACAGACACAGCCTAGGCTGCGTTAGGGACCTGTATGGGTGAAGGGGCGAGCACTTACTAACAGTGACAACGACATCACATTTCAGGGGACGTTAAAGACGTAAATATTACTTCACTCAGAGCATATCAACTACGTTACTGTAACACTTGCACAATCAACTATTAATTGGGTCAAATCACTTAAAGAAGGGTGAATTACAACACAGAGTGGAATGGCATACCTGTATGGATGAAGGGACGGGCACTCACTAACGGTAGAAATGCCCGCGGGGCCCTCACTCAAAATAGGCCAGGGAGTCCACCTACTTCTATTTCGATGAATTACTTTACTGTACACTCTGACGTTGAAACTGAGACTATGAACTCAGTTTCATTCCCTACTATTATCTTCACTAACAATGCTCTGACTGAGCTATCAAAAGCAAAAATTAAATTGATTACAAAGGGTTGGATGGCAACAGGTCCCAACATACAGCGTCTTGCTACGAAATCCGGGGATATGGCAACAGGTCCCAACATCAGTGTCTTTTGGCGAAATCTGTGGATTATATTGAGTTCCTTTAGACAAAAAGTGGCCTATCGATATGACGTCATCAAGGAAACAGAAAACGAGGGATTCCTGGGGGACTCGGAAGGGTTTGTGAACGTTTTGAGAGTAATATAGATCCTTGGAGTTTTCAGGTTAGCCGTCATCACGATCATGACAGTAGGGGAGATAAAGTCCCTCCTGGATTACTCTTTGGGCCATGGCTATTTCGTGAATCGTATTTTACTTTTTACTTTTTACTTTTATCCTCTTCGCCACTGATGATCCGGCGGCAGCCGCTTGGGCGATCGATGCGACTCTTTCCTTTATATTCTTCACCAAGGGTCGGCTCGCTAGCCGCCGGGCGATCAGTCACGTCTGCTCACGCACTGTTGGCAAATACTGGGCATGCACCGGCTCCTGGTCTCCTAGACCCGCTCTCCAGTGTTGGTCAAGTCTTCTCTTAGAAAAGGCTCACGCCAGTGCCGTCACAACACTTTCTGTTAGATTATTCCAAGAGTTTAGCCCTCCTCCGAAAAAGTTGCCCTCACGGTTTCCGGACTTGCGGCTTCTTCAGTGAGCTGTGACCCTTGTGGGGCCCGAGCGTCCGCCAGCTCAGTAAGGACACTCAACTGAGTAGGTACTGAGATGCTTATAAGCCTCAACTAGGTCCCCCCTTGCCCGTCCTGTAGTATAAACAGAGCCAGGTTCAGGCGCTCCAATCTCCTGGGGTAGCTGAGATGCCGAAGTGCAGGCTTTCCAGCGGCTTGAGTGGCCCTCCTTTGAAGACATTTCAACCAACTGACAGTCCCCATAGCATATCTCGGGACTGCAGATGGGGTAACAATGCTCCAGATGGGGAAGCACTTCGCACTCCTGAATCGTCACGAGGACGGACCGTCTAGATATCTGAACGACGTGTATAAGACCCAATAGTTTGTTGCCTGGTTACCTTCTTCTCCCCTGACCGGCGAGAACTTCAGCTCATTGTCGCTTATACACACCTAGGTCATCTCCACCACAGTCTCCTTCAGTACATTTCTTCATCCCGTTGGGACATATGGTACGCCTCCTTACCGTTAGTACGCCCCAGGTCATCCTCTTACACTTCGTGACATTTTTACATTGAATCTCAGCAGCCATTCCTTCGACCATTCCTGGAGCCACAGAGGTCCCTTCTGCAGCTCTTCACAGTCCGCTTGGTTCTTAATTTCCCGAAATAGCGGCGTCGTAGCGAAACATTTGTATGGAGGTGTACAACGTCAGGCATATCATTATGAAACCGACAAACAACAGCGGAGCCAACTCTACCCTGCGGTACACTTGTTACAGAATTACAGATGACTACGTGCCATTAATCACACACATTGCTTGCGGTCATGTGAAAGTCTTCTATCCACGCTGGGACGACTCCCCGAATTCCGTACCCTTCAGTTTGATTTTCAGCCTTTCGTGGGTGCACTGTCGAAAGCCTTGCTTAAAATCTAGGTAAATATTGTCGATATTACCACCCCGTTCTAGAATATGGGGTCCAAATATCCAATACCTTGAGCAATTGTATCCAGAAGCAAGAGCGCTTCAACTTTTCAAAACCGTGTTGTAATCTTTTACAAAGGTTGTTTCGTAGTAGATGTTCCATCGCTGCATCTCTGATAATACTCTCAAGTACTTTACATATTAGTATGTAATTGGGCTCACCGGGTCTATAGTTGTTCGTGGAGTGCCCTATCGCCCTTCTTGAAGATAGGACTCGCCATCCCTTTCCATTCACTGGGGACCATTTTGTTCATCCAGGCATTTACAAAACTGCAAGTCTTCCAGAACTCTGCAAACTCGTTGCGCAACTCGCCCAGCACTCTAGGATGCACCATGTCAGGTCCAGGGCTCTATGGACCTTTAGCCTCAGACAGTTTATTTCTAATACCCTCTTCTGTGAACCTAATGTAGGTCAGTGCTATGTCGAACGTGTCCTCAAACGCAGGAAGGTTAGATTGCATCCTCTCTTGTGAACACTGAGGAAAAAAGAAGCTGTTCAATGCACTCCAGCTTTATCCTGAATCACAGAATCTGCGTAACACTACCATCTTCAAGCCTCAGGTCATGATACTCCTACTCGCGTTTCAATTTCGACTTTGCATAGCGGTAAAACGCCTTTGGGTTTGACTTGACCCCTCGCGTGCAACCAACCTTTGGAACTCCTTTTCAGCCTCCTACCTCTATCTTGGTTTCTGGCTCTTACATACATCCTCCTGTCTTGCTCATCGTTTGACCCAACCCACGTCTTGAATTTCTGGGTTTTCTTCTTAATTTTGTCGACCGCCGCATGGTTCATGTGTAGGGATCCTCGTATTCCTAAAGCTGCTAGGTTTGATGCCGGGTATATATTTATCGATCAAATAGGTCATTTTACCTAGTTATGATATTCAGCGTAGTGTCTGCGTTCTTGTACCTTAATAATCCTTGGGCCAGTTGATACCCTCATCTCTTCCCTCATCCCATTGTAATTTCCTTGTAATATTTTTAGCCTGGCCTTATACCGAACGCTAGGTAACGATTAAATCACAGACTGACAACACTGTATGGTGACTGGTGTAACTGGGGCAAGATGTTCCAGTTTGGCACCATCTCCCTCGTTTGTTGTTATGATGAGGTCAAGTGGCTCAGGTGTTTATTCCCCTGTAATGTCGGGTCTCTCACATGTTGGAACAAGTATCTCTCAAGTTTCTACAAAAAAAATGCCCAGGATTATTCAAGTCATTCAGGGTTGACTCGTTTCTCAGTCGATCGCCATAGTTCGTCCCCCATGATAAGGAGGTGGCTGGGTTGAGCATCGCCGCATTGTTCAATAGGTTCTTAGGTTCGCTTTGATTTAGTAGACACAGTTCGGGGATCTGTAGATACACCCGGCAAATAAATAGAATCCTCCCTTTAATTTAATTTTACCACTTGGACTCTTCTAAGACGTCCTCTCCTGTACCCCTCGCCCTGTATGGCTGGCTCTAAGGAACTTGCCTGGCGTGAATAACCACCCTCTGCAGGATTCTTGAGTTAGGTTCGTAAATGAGTCATATCCAGCAATACTGAACTCCACATTCCTCTGGGTCCGATTCTCTGTTCTTGTACAACAGTTCTACAACTCTACAATATCTGGTTGGTGTACTCTTAGTAGTGTTCCAAACTCCTCCTCTTATCCAAGACGTGTCGGTATTAGTGTACATAACATTCAAGCCAGAATTTATTCTCGTAACGTCTCTGCTCACCGTGGCAACCACTCCACCCACATTCTCAAGCTGCAGCATTTGCTAAATGCACTGTATTTTGCAGGTGTGGTTAAAAATTTCATTGTTTACACGGCGCTCGTTCCCTCCTGTCCGGTAGGCTGGGCTGGAGTGCCGCCTCCCAGATGGGGAGGTTGATGAGTGGAGGTGCACTGCCCCCTGGCCCTGTCAGCACACTTGTTTCCACTACCCTCCCCTGAGTATAACCCGCCATGCACCTGTCCCCCGTTCATCTCGGCTCCTCCCTCCTCTGCTTCAAGTCCAGCAGGAGCTTCTTGTGCTGTTCCTCTGCATTACCGTGCAGTCTGGGTGAATAAATGCATCTCAGTCTGTCTCGCTAAGTTTTTTTGCCTGCCGGATAGCTTCGCATTTTTCCTCCTCACTCCCAGCCATGATCCTGAGGGGCAGGCTTAGCCCTACTTTGTCCCCAGTCTCCTCCATCCTGAGGGTTGCTGGAATCTTCAGAACCTCTGTGCAAATATTTTTGAAACAGCACCTTGTCGTGTGTTCCATACTCCACAGTTCCCTCTGCCTGGCTCTCTGGGACTCCAAAACTATTACATTGTTCCTGCACTGGGCCGTTCCTGGTGTTCCTCCCTCTCCTAACAGTAGGTCCGTTAATTTTTCATTTTCTTCGACACACACTTTTTCAGAGTCCCAATCTGCTGGGAGCCTGTCACTGATTCTGCATTACTCTCCGCATGGATGGCAGTCTGGGCAGCTTGACCACTTCCTCCACCTTGGCCCATTCGTTTCTGTCTTCTATATCAGATACCAACTGCTGTTCACTTGATTCTTCTGTGATTGCTTAATCTAGTCATTTGACCACAATTGATTTCCTTGCTCGGAGTTGAGGAGGGACTGCAACTTCAAATTTTGCTGACTTGAGTTTCCTTGTGCTGTCGTTCGATAAGAGTAAGTCAACATCATTCTCCGTCAGGCACAGGGATATGAAGGAGTCCTTGGTCCTGATGAGGTTGGATATTTTGATGAGTAAGGTTGCAGTGAGAGTCTTGCCAATTCGGTTTTTCTCTCGTCAGTCACGCCCCCTTCATGGGAGCGTATCCGTACCCGGTGTGCCCTCATTCCAGAGAGTATGTGATGGACATGCCACCCTTGCGTGGTTTGAGATTGGAGACCTACCTATTCCAGGACAGGAGTTTGTTACAGGAATTACAACACTCCCCGCCGCCACTTGTTGGTCGAGTGGTCGTAGAGTGGCTCCCGCAACTCTGTCCCGGAAGCCCCGTCAAGGGATCCTACTTCCCTAGTGTTAATGAATGCTCACTTATAGACGTGAGCTAGTGTACCTAATTAGGGGGGGGTAGGGATTCAGGATTGCGACCCCCTTCCCAGGTGGACCCGCACGATCACGGTTACCTAGGAAGGCTCGGCGGAGGGCTGGGTAGTGCTCCTGCCCCCTTTCTTGTTCACAAACTCCTGGGAGGGAGGTGAACAGTTACAGGGGGGACCCAAGGACGAATACACCTTAGGGTGCAGGTCCCCAGGCCAGAGCGAAAAAGAAGGATGAAAAGAGGAAGAATAGCCACTGGTGTAAGTAGCACCGGTGGGGTCGCGGCAGAAGTCCGCTGCAGGAAGCCGTTGCAGAGCAATGGTTTGCCATGGGAAAGGAGAGAAGAGGTAAGGCAGAAGGAAAGTTATGAAACGGGAAGTAAAGTAGTAGAGGATAAGAGCCACGCCAAGATTTATACAATTCTGCCAGATCAGGAATCGAGGTGAGCGTAGAGCGGGAGCCAATCATGGAGGAGAACGCGAAAGGTGCCAGACTCCGTGATTCTGGCATGTCATGGGAAGCTATGGCCTCTCCTGGAGTTGCTAAGTGTGCGTCCGCACTGGGGAGTAGGTCTATCGGCATCGCTGGTTGTACACTGATTGGCTGGTAAGAGCGGGGCAGGAGCTCAGTTGGCAGTTGTAGGGGAGAGGATCCGCTACAGGGTAATTACCCTGAATTTGAGAACCACTGCCAGTGTCTCGTGTGGTTCCAGAGTCCTGGAAAATTTCCTTTTCAACGGGCCCGATTTTTTATTCTAATTTATTGTTAACTGATTGACTTTTTTTCTTTTTTGTCTTTCTTTCCATAATTGTCGATATATTTTCTTCTCTATTTCTTTCCGCATTGTGTCCAAATAACAGTTTTCCTAAATTGCACAACCTAATAATTATTACAATGTGTTAAACCTCCCAATTGTTGGACCACACTCATGATATACTGTATGTTCACTTCACAATGGAGCTTTTCCCAAAAGACAGGTTGTGGCTACTCTTTGCAGCACCTACCTCCTTACCAACACTGTCAATCTCTAGCGAATTCATTGTAACTTAAATTTTCCATGCAAAATAGCTACAAAACAATTAACTGGATCCTGGAACTCTTTCTAAAGTCTACACATTTTGGCTTTTGCCCCAGCCCCCAGATTTAGCGGGCTTGTGAAAAAAAAATTAGAGCGTAGCTTGGCGCTCATTGGCTCACTCAGCATATTCGAAACCGAGGATGTTTTAAATCTTCTCTTATTCCGTTATCTCTTTCTTTCCTTTCATACATCATTTTCTCCCCTGCTCCTCATGTGCAGGTGTACAGTAGCTAAAAAGACATCTTTACTGGGGGATGGGGGGATCTATGTTTTTATGAATTTCAGAAGGAACACTGCAAATCCTGCTATTTCGGTAAGGTTGTCAACATTCTTCGTCAGTTGTATCATATTGTTTAAGATAATATTCGAAAAGAAAGTTTTTGAATGACTGTATAGTAGAGTTACTTAGGTTAGACATGATCATTAAGATTGGATGTTACATCTTGTCATTAGATTGTAGTGGATACCTTCCCATAAACGCTGTTTGTCGCTGAGTAGCTGACCCGCGAATTCCCCAGTGTATGCCTCGTGGTTCAGGTCAACCAGCGCCGCTTGCCATGATGGAGGTCAACTATTAAGCCACGCCTACCTCCGCTATATAAGACCTGACCTCGTGGTGACCACCACCTCTTTCTACCTACAGCCACCAGCAAGCAACACCTCCTCCGCTTTGCCTGGCGGCCCTCGCTCCCGCCGGCGAGCATGGCGACCCACGCTTGTCCCTCCTCTAACCCTCACCAACCAGCTCTCTACTCAACGCTTGTAACCATGCTACCTTCCCAGCACCGCTGCATTGTACATCCAATACAACATGTTATACAGAGAGCACATTGTATTTCCTTTTCTCCATCCCATCCTGAGGAGAACCAACCAACTTACCCCACAAATGGTGGCCCCGGAGATTCGCACTCACACAGGATGGAGGAAACCGATCACCTCCCAGTCTTCAAGCAACATGGAAGACGGCTTACCCACGCAGAGGCAGCTCTCATCGGCTCTACAGCTACTGTCCTATACCGCAGGTTAGACACCCCAGAGCAGCTCTGCTACTCTAAGTAGACAGCCGCTCCTCTTCCTGCCCCAAGCACCACGTCCTACCGACCCCAACACACCCGTCCCTGCCTCAGACGCCGCCCCCGGCCCAGCAGTACCCCCTGCCGCCCTCCTGATGCAGCCCCTGCTCCCTGCCGCGGCCCATGCGCCTGAGTGCGGACCCACACACCTCTTTTCTCCCTCAGGTACCCCTGCACTGTCCTGCACCCTGCTGCTGTCAGGACCCAGCTGCTGTCACGACCCTCATCCGCCTGACGCAGCCCCTGCTCCTGACCCAGCCCACACACCCCAGGAGGCGCATCTGAGACTGTATCTGCCGTGAGGAAGCACAAATATCCATCGCCTCCACACACCCCTTTTTCTCCCTCTCTACTCCCACAGATGTTGTGTATCTAGACAGTTGTCTCTAGCGGCCGGCTCATCCACGCCTCGCCGTTATGGCTCACATGTGCCGCAACTGCAGACAATAAGTCTCCTACACCGCCTGAAGAAGGGGAATCTGTAGTGGATACCTCCCCTAAACGCTGTTTGTCGCTGAGTAGCCGACGCGAATTCCCAGTGTATGCCTCGTGGTCTGGAGTCAACCAGCGCCGCCTTATGACGGAGGTCAACTATTAAGCCACGCCTACTTCCCGCTATATAAGACCTGACCTCGTGGCAGACCTCTCTTTTCCACCAACCAGCAAGCAACAGCACCTCCTCCGCTTCTGCCTGGCGGCCCCTCGCTCCCGCCGGCGACCATGGCGACCTAAGCTGGTCCTCCTCTGAGCACCCTCACCAACCAGCTCTCTCTACTCAACGCTTGTAACCATGCTGCCTTCCAGCACCAAGCTGTGTTCATCCAATACAACATGCATAGAGAGCACATTGTGAGTTTCCTTTCTCCATCCCTCCTGAACAGAACCAACCATAACGTACCCCACAAGATCACTTCTATCTCCTCCTCTTCACATATCGTCATGAATGTATTCTTCTTAGATGACCCAAGTAGCACATGTATGAGTAATTAATAAGAAATACATTTCAATCCCAAAAAAATTTTGCACTTCATTAATTTACAAAGTAAATTAGGAAAAGCAGTGTGTTGTGATGTGATCAAAACTCTTAGTGAGATAGAAGGACATAGGTGGTATCTGGTAAATTTAATAAGCAGTTATACTTTATATGTCACAATAAATATAATTGCGTTCTAATTAAATACTGTGTAAGCTTTTGGGTAGTTTCAAGTAAATTTATGGGTACTGATATTTCGGTGCACCTCCGTGTTATATTGCATGCATTTTACAAAGAATGAATTGGAGATATCTAAAGATAGAAAGAAAAAAAATACCCCCAGGCAATAATGAAAGAACCAATTGCAACATAAAGGTTTTATCGACGGTAATAAACCCTACTGTTACGTATTAAGATTCATATTGCTGGCAAAATCTAATAGCGGATGAAACCAGCTGGGAAGGCACCACTGGGTTGGCTGCGCCACTAACAAGCCCTCCCTTTATCTTCTGCACAAACTTGATCAAGGTGGCGGGAAGATCGGACCAATAATTTATTAGGAAAGAAACGACGTCATCTACAAGTCATACCCATACGAAGTGATAAAAACCCTGCGCAGACAGAAATTGGCATTCACTCCTTCACGTCCTTACCTTACTTTAAAACCCAATCTACAACTACTTACTACTTTCCTGTCATTCAGACTCGAGTATAATGATCATCACCTATAATACAATGATATGAGATATTAAAGATACCACCTTCGTTGGTGAGGTCTGAGGTGACTCGAGAGGCCAATGTGGGATTGGCAGAGGGTCGTCCACAGAGTTTGCATATGTGGAGAGCTACATCTAGAGCACTTGTCTGCCTCGGTTTGCAGTCAGGCTAACTCGAAAGTATTGACACCTTCTCGTGTGGTGCTCTACAAACGTTACGGTGTGGAGTGATCGTCTCCCAGGTGACAGGGTCGATTTGGTACTTTTCAGGTTTGTCTTAAGACTATCCTTATACCTTTTCCGTCGTCCTCCAGCTACGTTTACATTCGTTAGTGACTATAAAGCAGCTGCTTTGGCAGGCTACTGTCGTCCATGCAGGTAACGGCCAGTCCGCGTAGTTGTTCATGGATAATGGTAGCCTCGATGCTCCTACTGTTGGTGTCCTCAAGAATACTGGCATTTGTTCCCTGTCTTCCAGAGACTTCAGAGGATGGAACGTAGACCATGTTGGTGAGTTTTCAAGTGCTGAGGTGCCTCCTGTATGTAACCCATGTCTCGCTGCCATAAAACAAGGTGGGAGGACCATTGCTCGATACATGAGCAACTTTGTGAAAATTCAGCTTCCTACAGGTGAAGTCACGACAAGTCAAAGCCAAATATTTGAGATGCACATTTGATCTGCGGTTGAATCCCTCATCGATGTCAGTGGTGGTGGAACGTAGGAACCAGGAACGGAAGTTGGTAACAATAGAGAGTAGTATCGTTAAGCTGGATTGATGGTGGAGATGTAGTTGAACAAAAGGGTAAACTGAATGAGAATCAGAGTTTTACGTGCATTCACCTCCAAAGTCGAAGTATGCATACACATCTGTGTAGGTGTTCAGGATGTTCAGTAGGTCGCGTTCAGTGTGAGCGACATGGGTGAAGTTCGTCTGCACACTGAAGGTCAGTGATGGAAGCGGGCGACACCTTTGTTCCTGCCTGGAGTCGTCTTACGTTGAAAAGTCCTTCATCCAGTACTGGATGTATCTACCCACAGAGCTAAATTGGCACTGGGCGAGTAAGAAAGGCAACCAAGAGAAAATGGAAAAGGGAGATGGTGCCAGAACACATCATGTTTACCCCCATTTGGATGGGGAAAAACTCAAACTGGGTGCCATGCTTGAGAAACTGCCTTCAGCCATCAGTGAGTTACTCACAATGGCAATGAATTTTACCAGTGAGCAGCCAAAACGACTGAGGGTCCACCAGAGAGCTCCCCTGCTGACAGTGTTGAAGGCCTTATAAAGTAAATAACCACTAAGCCCATGAAGTCACAAAAGAGGTTCTCACGCTTTCCTGTATCTGGCGAGCCAAGATTATATCAGTGGTGCATAGAAATAACTCTAAACCGTCATAAGATTCTGGGAGGAAGTCTTCGCCCAGGAAGAAATCTGTTTAGGAGGACTCGACATAATATTACCAGCTACGGACAGCTGTCTGGAGTCTTCATATTCTCAAACAATAACATCGATGAATTGTTTAAGAGCTTAAAGATTTCCTTCTCCCCATAACGGTAGAGTTGTCGGTCAGATTCCATAAGATGGCAGGTCAATTGCAAAAAGCGCTTAATTCACTATTGCGCAAAAGTGTAAAAATAAGGGTTAAAGGAGCCAAAATCACGTAACTGCGAAAAAGCTCTGCGATTAGTTTGTGACACGTTGCCAGGATAACTTGAGCCGCAGAGCAGCCTGAAGAAGCCACTGTGTATGGATTACCAGCAAAAAAACAGGACTTGTCCATATACAATGTTAAGAAAGGACAAAGAGTTGTTGGTGCTTCGCCTGCCAATGTACAAAAGTACCGAAAAAATCCTCACCAGGCAAAATATTCATCACAGTACCGAAAGATAAGAAGATAAAAAAAGATGGTGGCTTGTGATCCGACAGTTCCCCATATTAGAATCTCGCACCTACTGTTGTGAAGATCATTGATGTAATTATTAAGTTATACACAGCATACCTAACTTTTAGGTTAGATAAATTACTGCTCACGCATCATCGTGTATTTACTTGTTGCGCCAAAACTAAGCAAATGACCGATACACTCAACATGGAAATTTTCACCACTGTTCCATTTTCACCTCTCTGGAAAATGTAAAGTTTTCATCACTGACGTCTATATTTAATGATGAGACTGGAAGCAAAACTTTACCTTTGTAATTTAACGTACTTCAAGCTGGATGGCGAGTTCTTGTATACTCTACAATCCTAATGACATCTACTCTTGCAAATTTCCCCTATCTGCCTGATGAACCCTGAGAAGTATCCAACTTCTCAATTGATCGC
The DNA here is from genome assembly GCF_018991925.1 of Homarus americanus. Classification (NCBI taxonomy): domain Eukaryota; kingdom Metazoa; phylum Arthropoda; class Malacostraca; order Decapoda; family Nephropidae; genus Homarus; species Homarus americanus. Next base: position 38,059 of record NW_024753324.1, read on the forward strand.
CTCGCAATAAATATTAATAATAATTAATTGTGCTTTACTGTACGCACACAGTAACTAATCTGAATATATAAATATTAGTACATACTAATTCAATGGATATTAGCTGCAATACAACCTTTCATAGTGTAAAACATTCCAAACAAATTGGTATTATTTTGGTTTTAATCATCTGAGGAACCTTAAGATTCTAACTATGAGGTAAGTACTTTAAACAATAAAACACCATTATCTCTAAAGAATTTTGTCACAAAACATTTTCGATCGCATAAAAATACAGATCATATGTTAAGTTAGGTTAGATAGGATAGGTATGATAAGTTATATTATAAGTTATAAAGATAAACAACATACACCGGTAAGAAAATTGAGTTAAAATTATTAATAACATACTCACAAGCCACATCAAAAAAAAAAAAAAAAAAACATCGAAACCTGCATGTCTAAGTACAGGGATACCAAAACTTAAAAATTCCAATATAGCCATCTCAGATAAACATCCAAATACTTATGGTAGTTAAAAGTAAATTATACCCATTATTAATATTAATGGTTCATGAGTGAATCATCAAAACAAAACAGCACTGTGTTTACAATGCTTACCCAGCATCAAGGCATTCTAAAACAAAGTCCAAACAAATGTCATTACAGCACTTCGAAATTTCCTCCATCTCCATCTAGTACTGATATACTCTGTAAATGCACTGGAAAAAAAAGAAAGTCTACCAGGTAGAATACATGATAGCTGAGCTGATATGAACATGGAGTTTTACATGTCCAAAAGCTGCTCTTCACGGAATACTTCTTCACTTACAGAAATGTCCATTGTCTGTTTTGCTTTCGACCGCATTAAGATAACGTCAACCACGTCATTCACAAGCACGCCCATACAGAGAGTGAATAAAAACCTCACATAAACTCCAGAGCGGCATTCTTTCTCTCACATCCCTTGCTCTCTAAATACCCATACAGCATTCGGCTGACTGGTCATTTCTTCAGACTACTACGTCTCCACTGGGTCTACCTGCAGTCCTTCGTGTCTTCGCTAAATCTCCATTCTTTTCCATCCTCAGGTCTTGTACAAGCCTTGGTTATGCTATGTAAAAAAAGATTTCTAAAAAGCTTCCCCTAACAGTGTTGTGAAACGCCAAGCACCCAGTACAGACAATCTTACCTTACATTTTACATTTGCCATTTAATTGTGTACTTATGTATTTATATGACTGTCACAAAAGCAAGCTAAATTCATTATAACCGAAGCGAATAATTATCTTTGCTTCAAGCGGTTCTAGCACCAATACGTAGAGAACCACCTTTATCATTCTTACAAGTGCCCAATCTAGTACTTATGTGATTTTAGTAATGTTCACAAACCATACATCTATTACATGATCTACCCAGCACTACGAACCCGCCATCTATTGTATTATTTCCTACCCAGCACCACGAGCAACGCCATCAAGGACGAAACCCGAAATTATGACTACCTAGTTACCACTCCGGGGTTCCCTTCTCCCCTATCCTGGTTGTTGCGTCCAGGTTATACGGTGTTAATATACAGGTTATATTGTGTGAAGATGGGTTATGTGGTGTGAAGATGTAGGTTATGTGGAGTGAATGTAGGTTATATGGTGTGAAGATGTAGGTTATATGGTGTGAAGATGTGCAGGTTATATGGTGTAAGATGTGGTTATATGGTGTTAAGATGTATGGGTTGTAGTTGTAAGGTGTAGGTTATATGGTGTTAGATGTAGGTTATATGGTGTGAGATGTGGTTATATGGTTGTTAAGATGTAGGTTATATGGTGTGAAGATGTATGTTTTATATGGATTGGAAGATGTAGGTTATATGGTGTTAGATGCTGGGTTATATGAAGTGAAGATGTTGGTTATATGGTGAAGATGTAGGTTATATTGTTGTGAATGTAGGTTATATGGTGTGAAGATGTAGGTTATATATGGTGTGAAGATGTGGGTTATATGGTGTTAAGATGTAGGTTATATGAAGTGAAGATGTAGGTTATATGGTGTTAAGATGCAGTTTATGAGTTGAAGATGCAGGCTATGCGAGGTCAAGATCCAGGTTATATGGTGTGAAGATGTAGGTTATATGGGTGGAAGATGTAAAATTATATATGTTGTTATTTGGTGTTAAGATGGAAAGTTATATGGAGTGAAGATGTAGGTTATATGGTGCTAGATGCAGGCTGTATGGAGTGAAGATGTCCGTTATATGGAGTAAAGACGCAGGATGTATGGTGAAGATGCAGGTTACAGGAATTGAAAATGCAAAGTTATATGGTGTGAAAATGTAGGTTACATGGTGTGAATGGGATTTATATGGTGTTAAGATGTCAGTTATATGGTGTTATGATCCTAGTTATATGGAGTGAAGATGCTTAGGTTATATGGTGTTCAGGTACAGTTTATATGGAGTGAAGATGTGGTTATATGCTGTTAAGATGTCGGTTATATAGTGTTATGATGTATGGAGTTATACGGTGTGAAGATACAGGTTATATAATTGTTAGATACCTGAATTTATATGGTGGAAAGATGCAGGTTATATTGTGTTAAGATGCAGGTTATATATCGTGTGAAGATATAGGTCATATGGCGTTAAGATGCAGTTTATTTTTGTGTTAAGATGCAGGATATATAGAGTGAAGATGTAGGTTATATGGTGTGAAGATGTAGGTTATATGGTGTCAAGATACTGGTTATATGGTGTTACAAACCCGCCATCTATTGTCATGATCTACCTACAGCACCACGAGCAACGCCATCTAGGAGCCAGGTATGACTAATCTTGAATTACCACTCAGGGTTTCCTTCTCCATATACTCTTTGGTTGTTGTGTCACCTCCTCAGTCTTCCTCATCAGCTCAGTTCGAGGAGGAGTGGTTCACTCTGGGAGGCGTACACTAGGATCACCTATCCTGAAACCTACGGCACAGTGACTACCTACCATCTTCCTCAGCCTCATGCACTTGTCCAGCCATCTCAGCACTGCTGCCCAAGGTATTTTTGTAATCTGATATTGCCTCCCACCTCCGCCTTGCTTCACGATTGTTTATGTTGTATAAATATGTATATACTCTTAATGTTAGGTTAGAATATGGTTAAGGGAGTGCAGAATTTTAAGAAGCCAGAATATTTTTGTTAAAATTTATGGCACTTTATTATACACAACAAAAACTCGCATCCTTCCCGCCACCCTTTTATAGTCCGATTGTCTTTTGTTTTTTTATTATTTGTTGCCTGTTGGGATCTGGGTAGACTTTTAAGTATATTCTAAATCTAACTTTGTAATAAATGGCGACCCGTGACGGACACGACCTAAAGTGCCATATTTCTTCCCCTTGTTACTCCTTATTAATTATTCCTCCAGTTACTTGTTTACAATTAGCTACGGTGGTTTAAGTTCCTTCATATGTGTATATATTAGTGGCTATCGTACAGTAAGAGTGACAGACGGCAAGACTCAATGGGTTCCAAAGTGTCATAAGAGCTTACCTGTTGTACCGTGGCAGTCGTGTTGTAGAATCTTATCTGGTATTGTAGGGAAGAATCCGGATCTGTATAATGCCACTTTTCCCTCGCTCCAGAAATGAGCTTTGTTCCATAGTCACCTAGTTTAGGGTGAAAGTGATATCTTGGGACACCCCCTCTCTACCGGACCCCATAATTATAAAGCCTCAATTATTGTTCTTCTCATTATCTCATTCGGGGTCAATAATTCAAGTATCTAAGGTTGTTAATCGGATCTTTATATTAATGCCATAATACGCCTTCCTGTTTCAAGTATCTAGGGTTGTTAATCCGGATCTTTATATTAATGCCGTAATACGCCCTTCCTCTTTCAAGTCTTATCCTTATCAGGATCTTATCAGAAGAACAATACCATAGAAAGTGTAATTTCCTAGGTATAACTTGGGTAGTTTCGGGACTTTCCTGATTTGTATCCACTGCCCTGATATTTTCTAGGGTAATCCATATCTTATCTTTAACCGTGGTAATTTTTCTGGTTTTTCTTAACAATGGCACCTCAGGTTTTGATCTCCAGGATTTTGTGAAAATCCTTCCGTAGTAAATTACGTGTTAGCATAAAAAGCAGAATATCCTCACACTGCTCTTATGCTATCGCAGATAGATACCGGCAGTTTCGTAATCTAACGAACTTTTTCACACACCTTTGTTGAGTTTGCTCAGGAAAACAGGTTTTTCAAGAGCGGTTAGAGGCTACAGAGACCTCCACCTTTCAGGATTTGTATAACTTGGTAGTCCTGGAGGTGAAGAGCAGAATCTGTTCACATCTTGAAGCATGTGGAGGAGCGTGGAAGGTTAATTTAGGGCGTGCGGCTGAGCTGGCTGATGCGTGCACCTTGCTGGTGGTCACTGGACAGTAGGGGGCAGTGGTACTTTCCGGCATGTTAGGTCTCTGATGATAACCTTGGGGGCGTGAGTGTGTGGTAGGTCGAAGGTCACACCTACCCCCTGATGCAACTAAGTTTTATTATTCTTACTGTAAAAACCAAGAGTCATACGATCCAGTTTGTAAGAACCCAAAGTGTTGAACTTCAAGTAGTTCCTGGATCCCAGAATTCGAGCCAATAGCAACCACCAATGTGGAAGGCTTTATCAGGATCTCTTCTCCTTCATTCACCTATGAGGAAAATTTCAATCATAAGAGGGAGTCTCGTTCTTCCCTATTCGTATACCGTGATCTGGGCGCAGCACAATCTATCCTCCTGTTTAGCGTCGTTCCTATTGATATATCTACAGCATTGCATCTGACGTGTCACGGATACTACAAAATGTTCTACTACTGAGGTATACACAAACACTTATTGTGCCATAAAGTAGTTTATTCTTAGCACGGGAGATATATATACAGTAGGACCCAGGAGCTCGTGTTTCCACACCACACGAAGACTCTTAATATTTCACTTTCCTCTCTATGTATTACTGCGCGCTGGGATGTACAGATGCCAGCATTCACAAAGCTGAATACGCCAAGTATAAATATGATAATTTATATACATAATATGAGTGCACAATAAATGGAATATTACATAGAATTAATACATGTTCTGCTTAATGCTTTACTATACATAATTAATATAGAGTAATATAAGAGTATATAATAATACACAACTGGAAGGTACTACTTTGTGTCAATATCATACATTTACTAATGAGAGTGTTCTAATTCCAGATCTCTCTCTTCCCATTTCTTCTATCCCTTAGCTAAAATGCACCTCCAATGTCCCTTGATTACTGCTTCTCCATATCTTGGTTGTTGTGTTACCTCCAAGTCTCTCATCAGCCTTAGTTCGAGAGAATTTGTCTACTCCTGGCGACCACACTAGATCACTCTATCCTGAACCCAGGCACAGTGACTACCTACCATCTTCTCTCCACACTAGCCTTTTACTTGTCAGCCATATCTCAGCACTGCACTTGGAGTATTTTGTAATCTGATATTGCCTCCCACCTCCACCCTTGCTTCACGATTGTTTTATGTTGTATAAATATGTATATATTTCAATGTTTAGGTTATATGGTTAAGGGTAAATTTGGCAGCTAAGAATATTTTGTTAAGGAATTTATGGCACTTATTATACACAACAAAAACTCTCGCATCCTTTGTCTAATTCCTTTTATAGTCCGATTGTCTTTGTTTTTTATTGTTGTTGCCTGTTGGGGGATCTGTAGACTTTTAAGTATATTCTCAACCCCTAACTTGTATTAAATGGCGACCGTGACAGGACACGACCTAGCGCTATATTTTCCCCTTGTTACCCCTTATTAATTATTCCTCCAGTTACTTCTGTTCACAATTGTTTTACGGTGGTTTAAAGTTCCTCTACATATGTGTGTGCATATATTGGTATTATCGTACAGTAAGAGGACAGA
>NW_024753325.1:0-2532 GCF_018991925.1 Homarus americanus
TGATGGTATGCACACACAATTAATAATTAAGAGAAATATCAATAATAATGAGTTTTAACACTTACATTAGTAGAGATGGCTGGGCACACGGGATGGGGGGTTCGTCCGAGGCAGTGGCAGATTATTGGCCTACCTGTATCACTTGTATCAATTGTATCACTATCACCACAGAGGCTTGCAGGGCCTCTTTGTCAAACCCTCAAAGTCCATATAAGTCCATATCCTCACTATAATTATCACTATCACTGACTTGGGCGGCTGTGGTGGGTGGCGGGTGAAGAACTTCGTAATGTTTTGATGGCTGGGCGACCTTGTCTGCATCCCTCTTTCCCATGGCGGATGGCGGGAGAGCGGGAGAGATGGCGGGAGGTTTGGATCAAAAATGGCGGGATTCGCCCGCCTCCGTAAAAAGTGCAACGTGGAATGTGAGCATCCCGGTTCCAGCAGTGCTGCGTGGCAGAACGCGAATGTGGGACTGACGTAAGGAAGGTTGACTGTATACTGTACAGTACAGTACTCTATTTAGTTTATATTTAATGTTTTGTTAATTCTATTACCAGTATACCGTTCTTTGTATGTACTTTTCTGTGAGTTGGAACCAATTACCCAATATCCCATTGAAATTATAGATTCAGTTAACAAGGACTTTGTGGAACCAAATTGTGCTCTTTAAACAGGGACCACTGTCTTATTTATTTGTATGTATTTGTGTGTGTCTACACACACACACACACACACACTATATCATATATATTTTTGTAATTCAAACCCATTCCCCAAATATGTAACTGTATATTTTCAGCCTTCTGGCTGCCAAGTTCTTTCAATAAACCATTAATTATTATTATTATTATTATTATTATTATTACAATACATGTAAAAAGAAATAATTGTTCTGGAAAACACATAAAGAATATACATTTGCATTTTCTTACTTGTACAAAGTAAACAATACTGGGCTTTTCCGGAATTATTGAACGCATGGTAAAATAATACGATGGCATAGAAACTGTGGAGCTATTCAGATGTTTGAACAGCATGGTATATTTTCCAATACAATCTGAACAAGAATGACATAATGTGGCACTACATTTTAGATTCGAAATTTGGTTGCAAAATAATTTTATACCTTTACTGCCGGTATATCCACTAATTCTGCCAAACTTATATAGGTACTCCTCGACTTACGACCTACTCGACTTACGACCACGGACATCGACATCCGCAGTAAGCATAAATTTTCAAATTCGTATTTTGAGTCCTGGCGCTAGTGATCGCTATGCTGACAATATTTTCCTTTGTAATTCCATTTAAAATGGCTACTGCCGTAAAAGTGAGAGTTCTCGTGGTGCTGAGAAGAAAAAGAGACACCCATTTTAGATTTTCTATGTATTATTTTCTTTTCATTTCGACCAATTCAACTTAAGTATGATGGCCGGTCCCCAACTCCGTCGTAAGTCGAGGACTGACTAAATACGTTCCTATATGGCAACTCATCCACTTCATGGTTACTGTCAATCCAGTGCGGTAATATTCATGTATACAAGTTTAACTCTACATTCTTACAGACATTTTCCAGTCATATTGTAACAAGTACCGGGGTAATTCAATAGTGTCAATGAAATAGCTAATTTTGGCCTACCAAATTAAGTACGAAATGTCTCATTCAGGCCTACCAACCCTAGAATGTAGGTAATGGATTGCTGGAAAATCATCGGACCCCACTATGCGATAGTTTTTTACCGAGTGTAAATGATATCGCTAATCAACTGACATCCTGTTTAAAGAAGGTGGCCCAAACAATGTAACACTAGCAAAACAATGTTTTCCACCATTTACTAACCAAATTATTTAATTGATGCTGCACTTTCTGAACAATCAACAAAGTTAAAGCCATGGGATATTCTTTTAATGTTTCCAATGATAAAAATAAAAAGAAACAATATTTAACACCAGTCAAATTGAAAAGGATGATAAATGCACTTAGATGGTTCTAGAAGTAATTTCATAAACAATTAATGCAATAAGGTAGTTCACTCAGAGGATACTAAAACATTCAAATTGTTTAACAAAGTACAGTATGTTAGAATGTTCTTGCAATTTTTTTTTTATAAATTACCCTTTATACTGTGGGTACTAGTTCCTCACTTCTATAACCCGGAGGTACCCAGGAAAGTGAGAAAGCAAAATGAATAACATACATATGGGATTATTGAAATGGAGTCGGCCGATCCCAAACTCCACTTTTGACGACACAACTATGACGTAGTATATCTTAACTTTATGATGGTATGCACACACAATTAATAATTAAATATCAATAATATTGGGTTTTTAACACTTACATTAGTAGAAAAAATGGCTGGGCACCTACGGGATGGGCGGTTGGTTCGAGGCAGAGGCAGATTATTGGCCTCACCTGTCCTGTATCAATTGTATCACTCACCACAGAGGCTTGCAGGCCTCTTTGTCAACTCCCAAAGTCCATAAGTCCATATCCTCACCATAATTATCACTATCCCTGACTTGGGC
>NW_024753326.1:0-15878 GCF_018991925.1 Homarus americanus
TCCTGCTTCACATTTCTCCTCCGAGCGCCATTTTTGGTGTTTACCTCGCTAATGTATATCAACCTAGATATTAAGGAAAGTTGTTTAACACATAAATTAACACGATAATACATTGAACGTAATAAAACCTGACCTAACATACCCAACCTATGGGTATGTTAGGTCAGGTTCTAAAAGGTTCTATGTATTATCGTTTCCGTTTCTGTGTTCAATATCATGCTAATAGTGTGTACAAAATTTTTTTTAAACCAAATCGGACATTTCCTTCTGGTGATAACGGTTTCGAAAGCCTTTACCAAATAATTATACACTTCGAAAAATGGTTACTTTCTAAAAGTAATCAAGTATTGAATAAAATTTTGTGAATTCTTAGCCTTTACTTTCGGCAAACGAAAACATTTCGCTTTGAAGGTAACAAAAATATTACATACGAAACATTCAATTGGATTTTTAATATATAAAATATAAGAACTATAAGTTCATACATACAATAAGAACATGAATAAGTGCTGCAATTATATACAAAAGGTAAGAGTCCAGTAAACTCTTCGATCATGGTTGAGTGGATGCGGGAATCATTGTACCAGAAAGACAGTCAAGTGAGAGATGACAAGTGTCAAGATATAAACCAATTAAAATGGAGTTCCATAGGAAGTAGGTGGAGGAACTGGAGGTCCATAACCGTTGCTGGCACCATTACCATTCCCACTGTTACCGTTGGGTCTATAGCCATTGCTGGCACCATTTCCGTTCCTTCTGTTCCCATTGGATCCGTAGCCATTGTTACCATTCTTCCTTCCGATTCCATTACCGTTGGATCCATAACCGTTTCCATTACCATTCCCTCCATTTCCGTTACCATTGGACCCGTAACTGTTGCCATTACCGTTGGTGGTTGGACCATATCCATAGCCGCCGTTGGGGACGACGCCGATGAGCTCATTGACGGAGTAGAAGTTCTCAGCCTCAGAACAGTCCACGTTGAACCACCAGTCACACACCAGGTACTGCTGGTTGAAGATGGTACCGTTGGGACAGAGGAAGGAGTCCTGCTGGCGTCTGCGGGCGCGGTCCTGGCAAATGTGGAACACCTGACAGCCGGCTTCAGAGGCGGTATCAGCGTAATAGCCTTGCACCGCCTGGTCATCACAGGAGAAGCCAGTGTTAGGTGGAGAAGCCAAAATGGGGTAGTCTTCACCAGGGACGCCACCACCAGGGATGCTCTCCAGCAGAGCAGCAAGTTCATCGTCTTGTCCGTAGCCACCTGTTGGGGCACCGTACCCGGTACTTGGGGGAGCTCCATATCCGTTTCTTGGGGCACTTCCAAACCCGTTGCTAGCGGGTGCACCGTAACCATTGCTTGGATCTCCATTTGCGGGAACGAATCCGTTACTGAAACCTCCACTAGGGGCAACGTAGCTGCTAGAAGGTCGTCTGTCAGCAGCAGATACACCCAGCAGAGCTGTAGAAAAACGACACATTTACTAAACTACTGTATGTAAGGGACATAGTCGTATTAAATTTTACTATGATCTCTCTAAATCTATTTATTTCATTTATTTCATACACAGTTGTAATAATTCTTGAGTTTTAGAGTAACTAATTTCATCTATCAAAGATTGTGTTAATTCAAGTTACAGACAATGGCATTTACGGGTGTTGGTGGTACGGCGCTAATGCACGTAACTCTCACAATACCTGTATGGCAAGAGTTCGAGCCTCGGTTCGGACACTACGCGAGAAGTGTGCTATCCAGTGTGACCCTACCAAACATCACAGGTTTCCCGGTCCCCAGTTTCCGCCTGTACTAATACTGAATAGACCGTCCGAACGGCTAGTAAACTGATAAGTGGTGAACATTATATTAAAAAAAAAATCATGTAGTACCTGTGTTTGGTGGTGTTCTTGTGTAGACGTGTGTAGGGTCGATGGATTTAACATGGGGAGATATATAACTGTACCCTCTGGTAAACTCCCCTCACACCATGTAATATTGTTAAGCTAGTTAGGATTGTAGGGTGTTCGGAAATGTAATTGTCCTTCTTTAAGAAAATATTAAATGAATACAGGAATCGTTATAAGAGTCATCAATTCATCCCTCCCTTTGTCCTGAGTAAATATTATCACAAATGTATTTGTGTTTTGTAGTGATACAGTGAGTCATATATCACCTAGTGTCTAAGTTATTGAACGATATCCATATTCCTACTGTAATTATGGCCCATTCTCCCCCCTCCGGCCTCTAATTCAATCCTCCCCTCCTTCCACCCACACCTCCGCCTTCGCTCATCCACTCCGTTTAAATGTAAAGTAAAGAAAAAAGAGAAGGAAAGTGCAAGATAAAGAAAGTAATATATTAGATTGGGAGTAGAAAAGGAAATAAGTAATAGAAGAAGAAATTAAACAAAGAAATTAATAGAAAATAAAGGCATTGTTATGATACTATATTTTTTTTATCCTTACCGATTAATAGAAGAACTTTCATGGTTGAAAATGAGGCAAAAATAAATTATATAGAGAAGTAGATAGCAGAGTCAGCCAGTGTAAGGAGCCTACTTGAAGATGATGGTGGACGGTGAGTCTCGCTGGCCTTTATACCCGTTCCTTCAACAAGCTCCTCCCACCCACCTTGAGCTCATCCTCTATCTCACCCGCCCATCCCCCTCTTACTCTTGCCTGATTACCAAGTTTGTGAAGGCCAGTTGATGCATATTTATGGATTGTAGGATAACGGCTTTAGTTGCACTGCCCTCACTAGTTCTAATATCCATATATGTAAGAATACCCTGCATTGTTGTGCGCGTGAAGAGTGGATGACCAAGACCGATAACGTCAAATCTAACTTTAGTCATTTTATAGTCTGGTTAACCAAATTATATATATATATATAAATATATATATATATATATATATATATATATATATATATATATATATATATATATATATATATATATATGCAAGTAAATCACTGGAGGTGCGCGTGATCCAGGTATATGCTGATAACCACAAGGAAAAAGAAAACACGAAGTTCCCAAGCGCTTTCGTGTAATTCACATCTTCAGGGGTGAGTACAGACTAAGGAGAAGTACAAAACAAGGCGTATATATACAGAGGAGGGTGAGATCAGGTCCACAATGGTCAGGTATTAGGTAATGACCTAATACCTAATACCTAATCAAACTAGCTTCAACCAAAAGTCTTTCTGTGACACATGGTGATTTGTACACTTCTAAGCTTTTTTCCCAATCAATGGGATGATTATTATTCCTAACATGAACGAACAGTGCACTGCTTTCAGATGCTGTTCTGATATTGTACTTATGCTGTTTGATTTTGAGTTGCAATGCTTTCCCAGTCTGTCCTACATAATTTCCATTACAGTTGCTACATGGAATACAATAAACACTTCCATTTACATTCAAAGTTGGGCTATTCTTTATTAATATATTGATAATGGTTGAGTCATACTTAAAAACAGCATTAATAATTAATAATTTAAGGGACTGAACTAACGGGAGAAATTCATTGCGATAAGGCAAGGTCAAAATATTCTTAACTGTAGGTATTTGCCTGGTTTGAGTAGAATGAAAGGATTTGTTAGCCCTTTTTAAACAATGATCAACAAACAATGAAGGGTACCCAAATTTTTGTGCAATGGAACAGAATGTGTTTCAGTTCTTCTTCAATAAATTCAGCGTCACAAATACGCAAACATCTCAAAAACATAGCAGAAAATACTGACATTTTGGTAGATTCCAGGTGACTCGATAAAAAATGTTTGAAACTGTCTACTTGTGTAGGCTCTCTGTACACCTTAAATTTATAATTATGGCCATTTCTAATGATAAGCATATCAAGAAATGGAAGGGATCCATTTATTTCTCTTTCAATTTTGAATGTAATACTTGGGACAAGATCATTAAGCTTGTCTAAAAATTCTAGTTGGTCACTGTTTCTAGGCCAAAGACAAAGAACATATCTACATATTGTTACGAGTTGGGGATTTAGAATATAGTTAAAAGTCTACCCAGATCCCAACAGGCAACAACAATAAAAAAACAAAGACAATCGGACTATAAAAGGGTAGACAAAGGATGCGAGTTTGTGTTGTGTACAATAAAGTAACATAAATTCCTTAAAAAAATTTTCAGCTTCTTATAAATTACCCTTAACCATACTTAACCTAAACATACGCAACATTGGCTTAACAGTATATACATATTTATACAACATACAATAATTTGAAGCAAGGCGGAGGTGGGGACCCAATATAAGATTACAAATACTTAAGTGCGGAGCTGAGATGGCTGACGAGTAAGGCTGAGTATTGAAGAAGACGGTAGGTAGTCACTGTGCCGTAGGTTTCCAGGATAGGTGATCCTGTGGTCACTTCCCAGAGTGAACTGAACTCTCATCGAACTAGAGCTGATGAGGAAGACTTGGAGGAGGTGACGCAACAACCAGGATATGGAGAAGGGAAACCCCGGAGTGGTAACTAAGACTAGTCATACTCGGGTTTCGTCCCTAGATGGCGTTGCTCGTGGTGCTGGGTAGGTAGATCAGGACAATAGATGGCGTGGTTCGTAGTGCTGGGTAGGTAGATCATGACAATTGATGGCGTGGTTCGTAACAATATCTATACCATGGAGGAATAAAGTCCCCTATATTGGGTAGTAATCTAGCCTCAAAAAACTCCATATAAATACAGGCTAAAGGAGCAGAAAGGCAATTACTCATGCTCATTGTTTCCCTTTTCCCTGTGTGATTTTATCAAGATTTATCTTCATCAAGCAAGAAGAGAACATCCTGGTCAAGAGATTGAGTTCATGGATGGCATGTTCAACAGGGCTCTGATCATGCTGGAAGACAAAATGATGGAGCTATGCGGAAAAAACCTGACTGATTTTGGATTGCCTTCCCCAAACCGAGAAGAACCAGTAGCTGCAAACAGGGAGTTGTTCAGAGAGACAGACTACTCATTTGAAGTTCTGGTGAATTTTCTGGAAGAAAATTAGCCTCACCTGGTGCCTGGTCAAGCAAATGCTTATGAACAGATCTTGCAAGCGATACAAGCGGAGCAGGAAGTTATGATCTTTCTTGATGCACCTGGCGGGACAGGAAAAACATTCCTGATCAACCTTCTGTTGGCCAAAGTAGATCATCAGGGGAAAATTCTCTTGCTGTGGCATCCTCAGGCATTGCTGCAACACTAGAAGGAGGACGTACTGCACACTCAACTTTTAAACTGCCTCTCAACCTCGCTCACAATGAGAATACAGTGTGCAATATCAAAAAAGGATCGGTAAAGGCAAAACTCTTAGAAAAATGCAGACTCAGTCTGGGATGAATGCACTATGTCTCACAAGTTTGCGTTTGAAGCATTGGACAGGACTTGCAAGACATACGAGAAAATGACCAGCTCATGGGTGGCATTACAATTGTCATTGCTGGAGACTTTCGCCAGACCCTACCTGTCATTTCTCGAAACACTCCAGCTGATGAACTGAATGCGTGCCTCAAGGCATCATACCTTTGGAGAAGTGTTCAGACACTCACCCTATCCACAAACATGAGAGAACATCTACAAGGAGATCAGGATGTTGGACGGTTTGCAAACCTTCTACTACAGATTGGGAATGGAACTTTCCCTGTTGATTCAGAAGGACAAATAATCGTTCCTCAAGGATGTGGAAATGTTGTAAAGTCCTCAACTGAGCTCACTAACATGGTCTACCCAAACATTATCCACCACTACAAGGATCACAAGTGGCTGCGTGAACGCGCAATTCTGGCACCAAAAAATGAAACAGTGGCTGAAATCAACATGACTCTACTCAGACAGCTTCCAGGCAGTGAGACCTCATTCAAGTGTGTTGATACAGTAATCGACCAGGATCAAGCAGTCCAGTACCCTGCAGAATTCCTTAATTTTTTGGAACCCGCTGGAATGCCTCCTCACCACCTCACTCACAAGATTGGAACTCCTATAATGCTCTTAAGAAATCTTGAGCCACCAAGGCTCTGCAGTGGCACAAGACTGGTGGTGAAGAACATGATGCCACATGTACTGGAAGCTACAATACTGACAGAAAAAGCTAAAGGAGAGGACGTGTTTATACCAAGGATACCTCTCATCACTGCTGAACAGCCATTTGAGTTCAAGCGACTTCAGTTCCCGGTTAGAGCCAGGGACAGTCCCTAAAAATGGTTGGCGGAAACCTGGTGTTTCCTAGCTTCTCTCATGGCCATTTCTATGTTGGATACTCCAGAGTGGGAACTGGCAAAAATCTGAACATACTTGCTCCTAATGGCAAAACCAAAAATGTGGTCCACCCTAATGCACGACAGTGAGACAATGTGGAGCCTCCCAGAGGGTGGCGTCCTACCGTAGCCTAGCGAAAGAGCCGCCCCGAGGGCGGCGTTTCTGCTAGTAATAATAATAATAATAATAATAATAATAATAATAATAATAATAATAATAATAATAATAATAATAATAATAATAATAATAATAATAATTATAATAATAATAATAATAATAATAAAGAACCATAAATACAAAAAAGAAAAAAAGTTTAAATTGAGAAAAAATATACGTACAGGGGGAATGTTGTGTTGTCAATACAAAAGACAAACATTTGAGACTTTGCAATTATGTGTAAATGAGACAGAAAGTCAGGTCAGAAACCTGGGACTTGGTCACAAATTTTGTGATGCCATATGGCAGTAGGGTTCCACCATTAGACAATACATTATGCTTCCAATACCTTCCCAGGCGGTAGTACCTCCCTGTTTGGTAGCTGCCTACTACCTACTACCAGTGAAGGTAGTAGGTAAAGAACCAATTCTCGATAGTTAGCGTTGGTCACGTACGCTATAGATAGTTCACCAAACATCTCTATACACCGCACATATATAACAGCCAACTAAAAATCATTGAACTCCTTAAGCTAATTTATAAATACTAGTAATTTTCACATCCAAGACTTATCCAGCCAGTGTGAGCCACCATTAGCGTGCAGTCAGGGGCTAGTCCTGATACCGCCTGGCTGGCAACACAGGGTGTTCCTCCGTCAACAACTGGAGGCGCCAAAACAGTCAACTTACTTGCCTCTACCTCCTTGTTCCTTCGTTATCCTTTTATTAATCTATAATACAGCGATATTGTTATACTATAACGGTTTAGCGTCTTGACATCTCACATATCCATGCAATATATATATATATATATATATATATATATATATATATATATATATATATATATATATATATATATATATATATATATATATATATATATAATCTGTTATCGTGAACAATATCATCATTTATTTTTCATTAATTGAATTATTACGTTATAAAATATTTATTGAAATATGTTGAAATTAATTAATTTTGTTGCTATAAAATACTGTATATAGTTAGAGGAACTCCAGCGTCTTCACTTATGTTAGGTAACGGAGACCGTGCGTCATCTTGGGAATTAGTGAATTTTCCCTTTATACGTGTGGCCGATATTTTCTAAATCAGTACAACTTGGCTACAAAGACTCGTACGTCAAATCTTACCAGTAACGTTTGGATCCTTTAGAATGACGAAGGAATATTGGGACCTAAGATGGTGTTATTCCTGCCAACATGACACTCCAAGTATTCTGTAGAACAACTTTAGTCTGTACGACCCTAAATTTTATAATACAAACGATATTAATAATATCCTATGGTATATACATTTCAGATCTGCTTCACAAAGGATGTTTTGTAGGACTATGTTTTTATCCCCTTTATTACCATTACCTAACCATGCTAAATATTATTCTGTACCAGGAGTAGGAATACTAATATTCACCTAAAAACTTTGATAGTATTTAACACAATAATAGTGACAATGTAGTGGACGAGAATAACAACAACGAGGAGTCAATGTAACTATTTTTATGGCTGCTGCTGTGTACAGTTGCTTCCTCATAAACGTACAGTACCACAGCCTGGGAATTTGTGAGATTACAATTACAGTACGAGATGTGACACCGCAGCCCCCTAGTCATGGCGTGAAACGATGTTTGATGAGTCCCCGTATTTCAGTCCTAGTCACTTAGTTGTAACAACAGTGCCTCATAACATGCATCACAGGGTTCGTTCATCTGTTTCCCTGCTTTTGGTTTTATATCTTATCGCAGATGATGAAATGTATCGGGATGTTGTGAAAGATATTCTAATATTATTTCATATGAATAAACGGTGTAATATTACAATAAAGGTAAAGTGTTTGTTGTGTTTGTAGCCAACTAGTGGTGAGACAGCCTGTGTTATTATAATATATTTGTTTGTGAAAATTTGAATTGTAAACAAACACCTGGCAGCATATTCATTTGCCTAATGCCGAGAGAAGGCGACCAATGGCCTGTGTAGGATCCCTCCATTGTTCTTGATTATTATTTTATTCATATGCAGTATGATACGATATAGAAGAGTATACAACAGTCACAGTTTGATGAATGTAGAAAAATATTTAATTACGATTCGTAAACTTATATCCGGTAGTCTCTATCAATAAATGCTTACAAAATTATAATTAATTATTATCATAATCCCCTCTACACTGTCCCATAAACACGTGTTGTATATTGTATTTACCACACCATTAGAGTTCCATGGAATAAGTAATCCCTTTACATTATGGAAGAAGCTGATGCAACAAACTGAACACTGATAATTCCGGGTCACTCCACGTAATCTATTTGAACCATACCTAAATATTGTCATCATTAATCCTGAATGCAGCCCTGGACTTGCAGGCCACCACCAAACAGGTCATAAATTATTATAATTTCGTGTTCCTGGACCCATAATGGCCTACAGTTGAACAGAGGATAAAACACGTTCACTTACCACCGGAGTTACGTCCATCTCATACAAGCCATCAAATTAAGATATTATAATTAGGTATCATTATATATTGCAGTACCTTGGTTGTTATATTGATCAACACATCACCCTCAGTTCATAATGAGATGCACAAATCATTAAAGTGATTTATGTCTCTATCATGGATTTCAGTTTGTGAGGGATGCAGTGTAGCACTGTGGCAGAGACATAGAGTTGAAATGCTGTCAGCAGTGTTGTTTATATATTTCAATTGTCACAAGAACTTTAAGCTAAAGTAAAGTACAAAACATATTATCGAAACGCTGGACGCCTGACCAATCATTACCACCCAGGATGGAGACTTACGGAAAACTCAGATCAAATAACAATGACCCCAAATGGATAAATAATTATTTAAAGAATATTATTGGACAAAGAGGGGCTATAGGTAGGAGAAAAAATCGTGGTGAAGTTTACCTCCGTGATTATTATGAAGTATTGGCCAGGTGGGTTAGGACCGAGATAAGAAAAGCAAAGAGGAATAATGAACTGAACGTAGCAAAGGATATTTTTCAACAGTTTTCACCACCGAAATTTTAAACATGATACCCAAGGCACCGACTACAGTATATATAGCGATAGTGAAGAAATAGAATAACAGAGATGTAGTGACTATATAGTAAGGATGTTAAAAAACAAATAGACAACCTAAAGCCTAATAGTTAGAGAAACTAGATACCAGATGAACAACGATGTTATAGAGAAATCTGATTGAGAAAAAGATTTATGAGTAATGATAAGAAGGTATATTAAACCAAGTAAACATTGTGTATTTGCTCGAAACAAGGCCAACAACGTACAGTACTTATGTTGTGAGCCATCTCTTCAGGAGATCTGTGTCCCAGGAAAGAGAATTCAAAGTAGAATAACAAGACTAATCCCGGGCATTAGGAGCCTTGAGTACAGAGACAGGTTAAAGCATCATAATTTGCACTCCCTCGAGGTACGTAGAGTGAGAGGCGATATGATCGAGGTGTACAAATGGAAGTCAGGGCTAAACAAAGGTGATATAACAAAGGTACTCAAACTATCCAAACAAGAGCGAATTCATAGCAATGGTTTTAAACTCGACAAATTTAGATTTAGGCGCGATATATAAACACTGGTTAGGAATAAAGTAATGGAGGAGTGGAAGAAGTTACTGAACGTCGTCATTAACTCGAACAGGCTAGGGAGCTTTAAATACAGAATAGACGGATATATGAGCGATAGGGTATGGGCTAATAGGCCTGCTGTAGCTTCCTCCATTCTTATGTTCTTACACCTTATTATTATAAGAAAGTGGAAATAGTAAATGATTCATTTCATAAACATCTGAAGTAATAAAAAAGCAATAAAAACATAAATAAATAAAACACCCATGTGATAAATGTTCTTCAGCTTTGGTGTAATAATTACTATTTCTCAAATCAATTGATGGTGTTGTTATTTACATCTGTACCTCTAGCCCTTACACACTCATGTGGAGGCAACTGCACATGTGTGTGTATTTATTGTTATATATCCCTGTGCACTAATCGTCAATATTGTTCTATACAAAAAAACTTTTTAAACTACAGTTCTCCTCTAGGAGTGTAATCTTGCCTAGATTGCTTAGAAATTGCCGGACCGGTCTAAATTAATCAGATAAACTAATATTTAACCTAATGAAAATCTAGTGATGTTTTTGTCTTCATTTTACCTTCATTTATTATCACATCCCTCGATTTTAAATACTTACTAAGTTACGTTACCGTCTGCATAACTATTATTTATCAACTGCAGATCATCTTTAATAATATCGGTCCTGATGGTGACTATTGCTATTTAACAAATTAATTGTGAAAATATAATATATTACATTATTCGAAATCAGCTCCGTCTAGCAGGCCCAGTTATAATCACTGAGGTCTGTCAACTCTTTCCCAAAACTCATCAAATTCTCCAGTGTTCTGCAACCCTAAATTATTTATCCGTGTTATATTTTCGTTACTTCAAATATTTCATTGAACAGAAGGTAA
The DNA here is from genome assembly GCF_018991925.1 of Homarus americanus. NCBI lineage: Eukaryota > Metazoa > Arthropoda > Malacostraca > Decapoda > Nephropidae > Homarus > Homarus americanus. Next base: position 10,934 of record NW_024753326.1, read on the forward strand.
TGAAACCCTTACCCGAATATTGCTGTGCACTTTGAACAGTGAGATTAAATGGTGATACTATTTCTGGGGTGGTCTACATCTGTGTGTGTGTGTGTGTGTGTGTGTGTGTGTGTGTGTGTGTGTGTGTGTGTGTGTGTGTGTGTGTGTGTAATAATAAATAATAATAATAATTAACAGTTTTTTGATTGAGCATGGAAGCCGGAAAGTTGAAAATATGCAGTTACATAATTGGGGAATGAGTCTCTTGATTTACAAATAATATACAAGTAACATAAATGATACAAATATGATATGTAATAACTGGGTGGGGAGAAGCTCAAACTACAGAGTATTTCAACATAGTGACAGTGCATAAAGTAAGATTGACCGGGAGTGAATACACTGCTTGATTACAAGTTATTGATAATTTTTACAATGTGTTGGGAATGGGCTGTTCTTATAGCGATCAGTTCGTGCTCGTATTTGCTGGATGCTGTTGTGGTGTGGAACAGCAATTCTCGGACGAGGGATCTCGGGTGGTAGTAGGAGCCGGTGTCGAGGATGAGGTCTTGGTGATGGTCAGTGAGACCCAGGAGGGTCAGTGTGTTGAGTGCTTCTTGATATGTGGAGTAGGAAGGGGAGAAAATAATCTTGCATGCTCTTTTTTGCACTTTTTCTAGGTGTTTACGTTGTGTGGCATTTAGGGAGGAAGACTAGGTAGGGGAGGCATAGATGAGCTTGGGAAGTATGAATGTTGAGTAAACACTGAGGAGCTCGGGGGAAGGACCTCCGAGGGACTTGAGTCGGCGGAGGAGGTGTGTGTTTGTGTTTCTGCAAGTCTGTAAACGAAGCAAATTCGCTTTATCAACCTAAATCTTATAGAAACTTAGGAGAATATATATACATAAGACCACACTTGATAATTAAAATTTTACTGGCAATCAGCAAAAATAATTAAAAATGTTTACGAAACCATTATCACTAGAAGTCGTTTGTTGATTTTCTTTATTTTTTCTATACTTTTTTTATGATTTTAAGTATATTAACAGAAACGTATCCTGCTTCACATTTCTCCTCCGAGCGCCATTTTTGGTGTTTACCTCGCTAATGTATATCAACCTAGATATTAAGGAAAGTTGTTTAACACATAAATTAACACGATAATACATTGAACGTAATAAAACCTGACCTAACATACCCAACCTATGGGTATGTTAGGTCAGGTTCTAAAAGGTTCTATGTATTATCGTTTCCGTTTCTGTGTTCAATATCATGCTAATAGTGTGTACAAAATTTTTTTTAAACCAAATCGGACATTTCCTTCTGGTGATAACGGTTTCGAAAGCCTTTACCAAATAATTATACACTTCGAAAAATGGTTACTTTCTAAAAGTAATCAAGTATTGAATAAAATTTTGTGAATTCTTAGCCTTTACTTTCGGCAAACGAAAACATTTCGCTTTGAAGGTAACAAAAATATTACATACGAAACATTCAATTGGATTTTTAATATATAAAATATAAGAACTATAAGTTCATACATACAATAAGAACATGAATAAGTGCTGCAATTATATACAAAAGGTAAGAGTCCAGTAAACTCTTCGATCATGGTTGAGTGGATGCGGGAATCATTGTACCAGAAAGACAGTCAAGTGAGAGATGACAAGTGTCAAGATATAAACCAATTAAAATGGAGTTCCATAGGAAGTAGGTGGAGGAACTGGAGGTCCATAACCGTTGCTGGCACCATTACCATTCCCACTGTTACCGTTGGGTCTATAGCCATTGCTGGCACCATTTCCGTTCCTTCTGTTCCCATTGGATCCGTAGCCATTGTTACCATTCTTCCTTCCGATTCCATTACCGTTGGATCCATAACCGTTTCCATTACCATTCCCTCCATTTCCGTTACCATTGGACCCGTAACTGTTGCCATTACCGTTGGTGGTTGGACCATATCCATAGCCGCCGTTGGGGACGACGCCGATGAGCTCATTGACGGAGTAGAAGTTCTCAGCCTCAGAACAGTCCACGTTGAACCACCAGTCACACACCAGGTACTGCTGGTTGAAGATGGTACCGTTGGGACAGAGGAAGGAGTCCTGCTGGCGTCTGCGGGCGCGGTCCTGGCAAATGTGGAACACCTGACAGCCGGCTTCAGAGGCGGTATCAGCGTAATAGCCTTGCACCGCCTGGTCATCACAGGAGAAGCCAGTGTCAGGTGGAGAAGCCAAAATGGGGTAGTCTTCACCAGGGACGCCACCACCAGGGATGCTCTCCAGCAGAGCAGCAAGTTCATCGTCTTGTCCGTAGCCACCTGTTGGGGCACCGTACCCGGTACTTGGGGGAGCTCCATATCCGTTTCTTGGGGCACTTCCAAACCCGTTGCTAGCGGGTGCACCGTAACCATTGCTTGGATCTCCATTTGCGGGAACGAATCCGTTACTGAAACCTCCACTAGGGGCAACGTAGCTGCTAGAAGGTCGTCTGTCAGCAGCAGATACACCCAGCAGAGCTGTAGAAAAACGACACATTTACTAAACTACTGTATGTAAGGGACATAGTCGTATTAAATTTTACTATGATCTCTCTAAATCTATTTATTTCATTTATTTCATACACAGTTGTAATAATTCTTGAGTTTTAGAGTAACTAATTTCATCTATCAAAGATTGTGTTAATTCAAGTTACAGACAATGGCATTTACGGGTGTTGGTGGTACGGCGCTAATGCACGTAACTCTCACAATACCTGTATGGCAAGAGTTCGAGCCTCGGTTCGGACACTACGCGAGAAGTGTGCCCTCCAGTGTGACCCTACCAAACATCACAGGTTTCCCGGTCCCCAGTTTCCGCCTGTACTAATACTGAATAGACCGTCCGAACGGCTAGTAAACTGATAAGTGGCGAACATTATATTAAAAAAAAAATCATGTAGTACCTGTGTTTGGTGGTGTTCTTGTGTAGACGTGTGTAGGGTCGATGGATTTAACATGGGGAGATATATAACTGTACCCTCTGGTAAACTCCCCTCACACCATGTAATATTGTTAAGCTAGTTAGGATTGTAGGGTGTTCGGAAATGTAATTGTCCTTCTTTAAGAAAATATTAAATGAATACAGGAATCGTTATAAGAGTCATCAATTCATCCCTCCCTTTGTCCTGAGTAAATATTATCACAAATGTATTTGTGTTTTGTAGTGATACAGTGAGTCATATATCACCTAGTGTCTAAGTTATTGAACGATATCCATATTCCTACTGTAATTATGGCCCATTCTCCCCCCTCCGGCCTCTAATTCAATCCTCCCCTCCTTCCACCCACACCTCCGCCTTCGCTCATCCACTCCGTTTAAATATAAAGTAAAGAAAAAGAGAAGGAAAGTGCAAGATAAAGAAAGTAATATATTAGATTGGGAGTAGAAAAGGAAATAAGTAATAGAAGAAGAAATTAAACAAAGAAATTAATAGAAAATAAAGGCATTGTTATGATACTATATTTTTTTTATCTTTACCGATTAATAGAAGAACTTTCATGGTTGAAAATGAGGCAAAAATAAATTATATAGAGAAGTAGATAGCAGAGTCAGCCAGTGTAAGGAGCCTACTGGAAGATGATGGTGGACGGTGAGTCTCGCTGGCCTTTATACCCGTTCTTCAACAAGCTCCTCCCACCCACCTTGAGCTCATCCTCTATCTCACCCGCCCATCTCCCTCTTACTCTTGCCTGATTACCAAGTTTGTGAAGGCCAGTTGATGCATATTTATGGATTGTAGGATCACGGCTTTAGTTGCACTGCCCTCACTAGTTCTAATATCCATATATGTAAGAATACCCTGCATTGTTGTGCGCGTGAAGAGTGGATGACCAAGACCGATAACGTCAAATCTAACTTTAGTCATTATATAGTCTGGTTAACCAAATTATATATATATATATATATATATATATATATATATATATATATATATATATATATATATATATATAGAGTTACGACCTCAAAAGCCGACTGGAGATCCTACGTTTGTAATCCCACCTGGCCTAACACCTTCAGCCTTCGTGGTCCAACAACAAATATCATTAAAAATTTTCACTGTTCAACCCGTTTTCAGTTGCTCTTAGCTTGAAGTTTACTTTAGAAAATATAATAAAGACAATTTTACTATTTACCAAAAAGATAAGAATAATGGTTTAAGAGAGGACACAATTTATATTTATTTATTTTTAAGGGGATTAGCCCACCCGGGCAAGGGTCAGTGACCAAAATCGGGGCCTGGGGGGCGAAAATGTAATAATAATAATAACAGTAATAGTGATAATAATAATATTAATAATAATAAAAATAATAATAATAATAATAATAATAACAATAACAATAATAATAATAATAATAATAATAATAATAATAATAATAATAATAATAATAATAATAATAATAATAATAATAATAAAAATAATAAAAATAATAATAATAATAATAATAATAATAATAATAATAATAATAATAATAATAATAATAATAATAATCTATATACAGTATATACAGTAGACTGTATATAAAGCAAAGAAGTCTGTCTGTCTGTCTGTTTGTGTGTCCAACCGAGAATCTCAGAAACTACTTTACCGATCTGGACCAAACTTGGCATGGGTAGCAAGTGTCATGTGGGGATCTCAAAAAACTCCAACCAACCCGATCCGACACACCCAACCCGACCCGACCCGACACGCCTGAGAGAACCAGAGAAAGAGAGAGACTAACGTAGAAAAATCGTATTCGCTCCTATGATTTACAGCTATTTTGATCCTTAGGTTCTCTTTCATTATGGCTTACTTTTCTCTGCATCTAACCTCTATCCGTTACACCACACAGAGGTTGAAAAGTTGTATCCCAACCCAAGTATTATACCTAATTTTATCAGCTCACTCGCATTACAGCTTACTTTTCTTTGATCTCTAACT
>NW_024753327.1:0-21455 GCF_018991925.1 Homarus americanus
ATATAGATATAGATATATATATATATATATATATATATATATATATATATATATATATATATATATATATATATATATATATATATATATATATATATATATATATATATATATATATATATATATATACACACAGCAAGACCCCGACTTACGACGGGGTTAGGGACCCAAATCCAGGTCGTAAGTCCGAATAGTCGTAAGTCCGACATAGATAAAAAATCTACAATGAAATACAGTACAGTGAAAGTAATAAATAATGAGGAATGGATACAGTGTGACTGAGCACTTACCTTTAATGTAGTCAGCTGAATGCACATGGGCCCCCCATAATTTTCTAATTATACATGGAGACTACATTAACTGGAAACGTTTCGGTAGAGAAAATGCGTGTGTCATTTGAAAAAAAAATGGTCACAACTGCGGCGGTCGTATATATATATATATATATATATATATATATATATATATATATATATATATATATATATATATATATATATATATATATATATATATATATATATATATATATATATATATATATATATACACCTAGACTCCGACTTACGACGGGGTTAGGGACTCAAATCTACAATGAAATACAGTACAGTAAAAGTAATGAATAATGATGAATGGATACAGTACAGTGAAAGTAATAAATAATAAGGAATGGATACAGTGTGACTGAGCACTTAACCTTTAATGTAGTCAGCTGAATGCACATGGGGCCCCCATAATTTTCTAATTATACATGGAGACTACATTAACTGGAAACGTTTCAGTATAGAAAATGCGTGTGTTCATATAGTCGTAAGTCGGGGTCTAGGTGTATATATATATATATATATATATATATATATATATATATATATATATATATATATATATATATATATATATATATATATATGTAATATTCAGAAATTTCAGTGTAATTTCAAATGCCGCGCCATTGGCGATGCTGAGTTCAAGGTCGTCTGAGGGAAGCCTGTGCTCCCCGCACGTAGCGAGAGGTTGTGGAACTAGGCCTATGCGATATTAAATGTAATTTCCCGAGTTAATAGGGACGCGAATCATGAAAATAATATCAGTTATTAAATTGAAAATAATTATAGATCGTTTCCCAGTCTGAAAATGTTGCGTACGTCCTAATTAAGCTGTTAATCGTCTGCTAAATAAGTCACTCCTGGAGAGCGTGAACCAGTGAGCAAGGTGGCCAGGGAGCTGTAAGAGAGGTCAAGGACCACCTCTGTGCTGTACCCAGGAGAGACGGATCGCGTGACCTGGTTCCTTCGTTTATTTAACATCAGTAGTATTAATAAGGTTCTATAGACCCCACGCGGTATGATAACGTCCACTGGCGGTATGAGATACGAGTGGTGAAGCGAGCTGTATGACCGTCCACTGACCTGGGTTTGAGCCACCTGTTGAGTATGGTGAGAGTTGGAGTGAACCCAGCTGTCTAGGTGCCCAACTAACGACGTGACGATCGTTTGGGGTCATCAACTCTCCTCTACCTCGGCTCACAATACTACATATCTTCAAGCAGCTTAGTGAAAACCTTTTACTAACGGGAAGCTAAAGCTTCTCTCAACTGTACAAGGTCTGATTGGCTCACTCCCTTCCGCTTCATGGATGTACTGGGGGTAAAGTGAAGCCAGCTGAGTGATACAGGGCCGCACACTGGGGCCAAGAGTCAGTGGAGTTTAGAGAGACACTTTCCAAGGTGGAGAAAGGCTGATTTGGGCCTTAAACTACGGGTGCCTGTTGGTTGTGCCTTAAACGACTACGGAGTGCAGGTGGAATCTGTGTGTGTGTTAGGTTAGGAAGCATGGTTCACAAGTATTGGTGGACTCAGTAACTTCTTAATAATAGTGACAATATTTTTGTGTGTAGTTAATACTATTTTTTCAGTTACTAATGTATGCTGTGTGCATTTAATATTTCTTTATAATCTCAATCTCAGGTATAACCTTTGTTCCCCAGAGTAGTGTTTAAGTTAGGTTCGGAGGTGTGTATCTGTTGGGGTAATATAATTTTGTTGAGCGCCCTGAAGGCCTATTCAGGGTGGAGTTAATAAGCTCTGATTTTTATACCATTTTCTCAGTGCTGGATATAATTTTGGTGAGTGCCCTTAAGGCCTATTCATTGTAGAGTTATTAATTTCTTATTTTTTTAAGACCATTTTCTCAGTGCTGGATATAATTTTTGTGAGTGCCCTTAAGGCCTATTCATTGTAGAGTTATTAATTTCTTATTTTTTTAATACCATTTTCTCAGTGCTGGATATAATTTTTGTTAGTGCCCCTAAGGCCTATTCATTGTAGAGTTATTAATTTCTTATTTTTTTTAATACCATTTTCTCAGCGATTGATATTTTGTTGAAAGCCCTTAAGGCCTGGTTCATGTGTGCAAGCACCATTTCTTAATACTTTAAACTTATTATCCTCTAATGAGGCATTGCCTGAGTTTCTAATAATTTCAACATCATGTATAACTATTATTCCCCAGAATAGTACCGTATATACTCGTCTATAACCCCCCTTCGTATATAGGTCGACCCCGATTTTTTGACCAAGAAATCGTTAATTTATGATATTCCTCGTTTATAGGTCGACCCACGTTTTTGAGGGTAAAGGAACAACAAAACCTTCAGAAAAACACTACGTCCTATAAACTTGTTTACCATTTATTATTACGACACTTTACACTGAAATGTGGGTAGTTTCAACAAAAATATTGTATATTTCCATTCAAGTATTTATTCAAGTCAATTAGGAGGGAATATTATTGTAATACAATAGTTATTTAACTGAAAACCATTCGAAAAGCGATTACGGTAACATATTTTGAACGAAAGAAAGCAAGTCATTGTTTTCGTCACAATTTTATCCCACTTTTCACTGAAATACGTACGTCATTTCAGCAAAAAATATTACATTTCCGTGAATGTTTTATATCAACCACAGTATGAATAGAATATCTCTAATTTAACAGTATTTTAACCGAAAACTATTAAAAAAACGAGTAACATATCTTGAACATCGGAAGGTTTGGTAAAGTCTTTTGTTTTCGTCATGTAGTTTATCCTAATTTACATTGAAATACATCACGTTTCAGCAAAACTACTATTTATTTCTGAGAATATGGAAATGTAATATTTTTGCTGAAATGACGTACGTATTATAGTGGAAAGTGGGATAAAATCGTGACAAAAACAATGACTTTCGCTTTCTTTCGTTGAAAAGATGTTACCGTAATCGCTTTTCGAATGGTTTTCAGTTAAAAACTGTTGTATTACAATAATATTTTATCCTAATTCACTTGTGATGTAACAGTTTTTTAACTGAAAACGATTCGAAAAACACTTGTACTGTCTAGCTGATACGGCAGAGCCCTGGTCGCGGAGGCTTTGTGTTTGCATCGGCCCTTCTTAAGCAGCTTTTAATTTTAGCGTACGTTGAAATTGTGTTTGCCGGTATATTCTTATTTTCTTGCTTCTTATTTTCCAGAAATATGACAAGTTTGTATATAATACAATGTTACGGTACTTTTAATTTACAAGTATTCATTTTTAAAAATACAGGAGACACCAAACAAATACCAGTACTACGGTTATTTGCGTGACTCTCCCGCCAAAAAAGACCAAACAGCTGGTACTCTCTCCCTCAGCCCTACCAAAAATAGCCCAAAGACATCTTTCTTGTTTATTCTCTTCCAATTTCTCACTTTAACTGGTGTTTTTTACTTCATATTGCCTACATCAGATAAACTACAGTAATTGAGGTTAGACACTGTTATGAATTTGATTACCGGGTCCTGGCAGGTGCCGTTAGAACCACCTGACCCTACCAACAGTGTTGCAAGTCAGATAGTATTTTTTTAATCATCCATGTGCACGAGAAAGGATGGATGGATGAAGGCGGCATACAAATATGGCTTAAAAAAGTCTGGAACTGTAGACCAGGGGGACTGCGCAAAGAAAAAAGTCTTCTTGTGTGGGATATGTTTCGGTCACATCTTGTTGACAGTGTTACTGCTGGGATTAGGATGGAAAACACTGTTACAGCTGTGATTCCTGGTGGATTAACAAGTCTTGTCCAACCACTGGATGTTTCCATAAACAAACCATTTAAAGATGCGGTAAGAGTGAAGTGGAACAACTGGATGATAGAAGGCGATAAGACATACACAAAGGGAGGCAACATCCAAGCTCCATCACTAGCAACATTATGTGAATGGATTGTAGAGGCCTGGGATGTAATCAGACCAGAAATTGTGGTGAAATCTTTTTAGAAATGTGGAATTTCGAATGCTCTTGATGGAACAGAAGACGACTTGTTGTGGGATTATGAGCCTAATGAGAGCGTGAATGAGGATGAAGATATTGATGATCCTATGGCTGATGATGGTGTTGATCCATATGACGATGCTGTTCAAGGAGAGGACTGGGAGGAGCTGTTTGGTGCTGCAGATGATGACAAGGAAAATGATTTTGATGGATTTTAATGAAAATATTCAGAAATATGGTATCGTAGTATTTATTCAAGTCAATTAGGATAGAATATTATTGTAATTCAACAGTTTTTTAACTGAAAACCATTCGAAAAGCGATTACGGTAAAATCTTTTGAACGACGAAAGAAAGTGAAAGTCATTGTTTTCGTCACAATTTTATCCCACTTTCCACTGTAATACATACGTCATTTCAGCAAAAATATTACATTTCCATATTTATTTCTGAGAATATATTCATTCAGGCACAGTTAAGGTAAAATATACTTGTGATGTAATATTTTAATGAAAATATTTATAAATAAGGTATTGTATTTTTCTTTTGTTTCAAATTTATTTAACAAAGATTGATGTTTCAAATTTAATTAACAAAAATTTATGTATCTATAAATAAACTTTTAAAAATGAATACTTTATGTTTTACATACTCCTGTGCATACCATACCATGCATTTGGCTACTTTGGGCTTGCTATGATGACGCAAGAGATCTGCCCTGGCAACTGTACCGACACTCACAGCGGGTGGTGCGTTGGTGCGTCGTTTCCATTGTTTACTGGTAGTTACTGGTAAATATTTTTCAACCTAACGAAACTATTACCCGTATAGAGGTCGACCCCCAACTTTTTGCCCAAAAATTTGGTCTTAAGAACTTGTGCTATACACGGGTATATACGGTATATATACATATATATATATACATATATATACATATATATACAGTATACACATATATATACATATATATATATACACACATATATACATATATATATATACACACATATATACACACACACATATATATATATATATATATATATATATATATATATATATATATATATATATATATATATATATATATATATATATATATATATATATATATATATATATATATATAATGTTATGGTAAATATCAGAAACACACATAGGCATGACTAGGTTTATTACAAAGTGATGAAAAGGGTACGCTCAATACTGTAGTCCACAAAACATGTACAGTCAACCCTCACTTTACGCTGTCCCACATTCCGCGTTTCTACGTTTACGCGGTGCCCTGCCAGAACCCAGGATGCTCACATTCCGCGGTGGGTGTACCCCTTTACACGGGTGAAGTATAATTTTTTTATTTAGCTCATAAAATTCATACAAATTATCCGGCCAGAATATAATTTACATTGCTGGAATTCTTACAATTTGATGATCATTTTGAATATAAACATCATAGATTTTGCATTAGACATACAAATTTTAGATATAATGTTTACTCTTGAGTAAATATGTTATCTTTTGTGCAAAATATATGATATTTATATTCAAAATATTCCTGGTCTTACAAGGAATCCAGCAATGTCAATTATATTATCCTAACTTTAGTCTGATTTCTTATTTATTACTAAAAAGGTAAACAGTCTGGTATTCCCACACATTTATCTAGTAGGGACGGTTGGTGGGGGGTGGGGGGGAGGGAGGGAGGGAGGGACCGGCGACCGACCATCTGTTACCGTGTGAAGAAAATATATATATATATATATATATATATATATATATATATATATATATATATATATATATATATATATATATATATATATATATATATATATATATATATATATATATATATATATATATATATATATATATATATATATATATACAGTTGTACCCCACTTAACGCGGTCAATTGAACCCAGAGGGTCCCGCGTTAAGTGAAAACCGCGTTAAGTGAATAACAGAACATATGGGATTAATTCCAATAGAACCCAGCCCGACCCCCAAACTCCACTTTTTGACGACAAATAACTATGTTGTAGTAAAAATAACATCTTAATTTTATGATGGTACATGCACACAATTAATACTTAAGAGAAATAGAGAAATACAGTCGCCAAGTTAATGTCCATTCAAATAATGGACTCAACTCCCTCCCCCTCTTCTCACACTACACTCACTGGCTCTTCCCTCTGAGAAATTTTTGGGGGAAAACCAGGTATAGTAATAAATAATTCCTCAAACTAAAGTTAGGATAATATAATTGACATTGCTGGATTCCTTGTAAGACCAGGAATATTTTGAATATAAATGTCATATATTTTTCACAAAAGATAACATATTTACTCAGAATAAACTTTACATCTAAAATTTGTATGTCTAATGCAAAATCTATGATGTTTATATTCAAAATGATCAGCAAATTGTAAGAATTCCAGCAATGTAAATTATATTCTGGCCGGATAATTTGTATGAATTTTATGAGCTAAAACAAATATCTTCAGTTAATAAAAAAAAAAAAATATTCTTCGACACTATCTGTCAATCAAAGTACCCCACCTTGCCTTCCCCCCCTCTTCCAACCGCGTGGTCAGTCCCAACCCTCCCCCCACCCCCACCAATCCTCCATTCAAGAGTTTTTAACATTTAGTATTAAATAATACCTCAGATTAAAGTTAGGATAATATAATTGACATTGCTGGATTCCTTGTAAGACCAGGAATATTTTGAATATAAATGTCATATATTTTGGACAAAAGATAACATAATTACCTAGAGAACAATTTTTATCTAAAAATTGTATGTTTAATGCAAAATATATGTTGTTTATATTCAAAATGATCACCAAAATATAAGTATTCCAGCAATGTAAATTATATTCTGACCGGGTAATTTGTATGAATTTTATGAGCTAAAACAAATATCTTCAGTTAAAAAAAAAAATAATTCTTCACCGGTAACAGATGGTCGGTCGGTCGGTCCCTCCCTCCCCCCCACCCCCCACCAACCGTCCCAAGGAGATGTGTGGGATAACCACTAAATTTTAATAAATAATACCTCAAACTAAAGTTAGGATAATATAATTGACATTGCTGGATTCCTTGTAAGACCAGGAATATTTTGAATATAAATGTCATATATTTTGGACAAAAGATAACATAATTACCTAGAGAACAATTTTTATCTAAAAATTGTATGTTTAATGCAAAATATAGGTTGTTTATATTCAAAATGATCACCAAATTATAAGAATTCCAGCAATGTAAATTATATTCTGGCTGGGTAATTTGTATGAATTTTATGAGCTAAAACAGGCAGTCAGGCAGGGTGGCGGGTGGGGGGTGGTGCGAATCTAAAAATAGCTCTCGAGCCGGACACTCACCGCGTATATGATGAAAAATGCGCGTTAAGTGAAAGTTCAGCTTTGGCAAGGCACCGCGTATATGCGAAAACGCGTTAAGTGAAAGCGCGTTAAGCTGGAGTAATATCTTTCAATGTTCACTCTGAGTAAGTATGTTATCTTTTGTGCAAAATATATGACGTTTATATTCAAAATATTCCTGGTCTTACAAGGAATCCAGCAATGTCAATTATATTATCCTAACTTTAATCTGAGGTATTATTTAATACTAAATGTTAAAATCTAGTTTTTTCACCCACTCTTTCTCTTGAAGGGAGGGTTGGTGGGAGGTGGGGGGGAGGGTTGGGACGGACTGACCATCTGGCTGGTTGGAAGAGGTGGGGAGGCAAGGTGGGGTACTTTGATTGACAGATAGTGTCATGAAGAATATTTTTTTTTTTTTTATTAACTGAAGATATTTGTTTTAGCTCATAAAATTCATACAAATTACCCGGCAGAATATAATTTACATTGCTGGAATTCTTACCATTTGATGATCATTTTGAATATAAACATCATAGATTTTGCATTAGACATACAAATTTTAGATGTAATGTTTATTCTGAGTAAATATGTTATCTTTTGTGAAAAATATATGACATTTATATTCAAAATATTCCTGGTCTTAAAAGGAATCCAGCAATGTCAATTATATTATCCTAACTTTAGTTTGAGGTATTATTTATAACTATACCTGGTTTTCCCCCAAAAATTTCTCAGAGGGAAGAGCCAGTGAGTGTAGTGTGAGAAGAGGGGGAGGGAGTCGAGTCCATTATTTGAATGGACATTAGCTTAAAACTGTATTTCTCTATTTCTCTTAAGTATTAATTGTGTGCATGTACCATCATAAAAATTAAGATGTTATTTTTTACTAGAGGCTGCATAAATTATTGTGTTGGAAAAAGGAGAGTGGAGTTTGGGGTCAAGCTGGTCTCTAATTCATTTTAATCCCTATGTTATGTTATTATTCACTTCTGCGTTTCTCCGCCAGCAGTACATAGGTTACATTAGCAGCGTAAAGTGAGGTAACTGTGTATATATATATATATATATATATATATATATATATATATATATATATATATATATATATATATATATATATATATATATATATATATATATATATATATATATATATATATATATATATATATATATACAGTATTACCCGCTGCTGGCGCTTTTCATAGCGTTTTATATCACAGCGATTGCCTTGCCAAAGCTGAACTTTCACTTAACGTGGCATTTTTCATCATATACGCGGTGAGTGTCCGGCTCGAGAGCTATTTTTAGATTCGCACCACCCCCCACCCGCCACCCTGCCTGACTGCCTGTTTTAGCTCATAAAATTCATACAAATTACCCAGCCAGAATATAATTTACATTGCTGGAATTCTTATAATTTGGTGATCATTTTGAATATAAACAACATATTTTTGCATTAAACATACAATTTGTAGATAAAAATATTTCTCTAGGTAACTATGTTATCTTTTGTCCAAAATATATGACATTTATATTCAAAATATTCCTGGTCTTACAAGGAATCCAGCAATGTCAATTATATTATCCTAACTTTAGTTTGAGGTATTATTTATTAAAATTTAGTGGTTATCCCACACATCTCCTTGGGACGGTTGGTGGGGGGTGGGGGGGAGGGAGGGACCGACCGACCGACCATCTGTTACCCCGTGAAGAATTTTTTTTTTTTATTAACTGAAGATATTTGTTTTAGCTCATAAAATTCATACAAATTACCCGGTCAGAATATAATTTACATTGCTGGAATTCTTATAATTTGATGATCATTTTGAATATAAACAACATATATTTTGCATTAGACATACAAATTTTAGATAAAATGTTTTCTCTAGTAGATATGTTATCTTTTGTGCAAAATATATGACATTTATATTCAAAATATTCCTGGTCTTACAAGGAATCCAGCAATGTCAATTATATTATCCTAACTTTAATCTGAGGTATTATTTAATACTAAATGTTAAAAACTCTTGAATGGAGGATTGGTGGGGGGTGGAGGGAGGGTTGGGACTGACCGCGGGGTTGGAAGAGGGGGGGAGGCAAGGTGGGGTACTTTGATTGACAGATAGTGTTGAAGAATATTTTTTTTTTTTATTAACTGTAGATATTTGTTTTAGCTCATAAAAATTCGCCTGATTATCGACCCAGAATATAATTTACATTGCTGGAACTGCTTATAATTTGGTGATCATTTTTGGTCCTAAACAACATATATTTTACGTAAACCTAATTTTAAGACAAAAATTTCTCTAGAATGATATGTTATCTTTTGTGAAAAATATATGACATTTATATTCAAAATATTCCTCAATCTTACAAGGAATCCAGCAATGTCAATTATATTATCCCTAACTTGGATTTGAGAATTATTTATTACTATACTGGTTTTCCCCCAAAAATTTCTCAGAGGGAAGAGCCAGTGAGTGTAGTGTGAGAAGAGGGGGAGGGAGTCGAGTCCATTATTTGAATGGACATTAACTTGGCGACTGTATTTCTCTATTTCTCTTAGGTATTAATTGTGTGCATGTACCATCATAAAATTAAGATGTTATTTTTACTACAACATAGTTATTTGTCGTCAAAAAGTGGAGTTTGGGGGTAGGGCTGGGTTCTATTGGAATTAATCCCATATGTTCTGTTATTCACTTAACGCGATTTTCACTTAACGCGGGACCCTCTGGGTTCAATTGACCGCGTTAAGTGGGGTACAACTGTATTAACCTTATATATATATATATATATATATATATATATATATATATATATATATATATATATATATATATATATATATATATATATATATATATATATATATATATATATATATATTATATATATATAAAACGTAAATATGCAGTAGCAATCAAAGATTTTGTTATATGTGTTACATTTACTACAGCGAGGAGAGGGATAGGCACAGTATTTCCTGCCTCTCCTCACAGCACTTCTATAGCGGCGTTGTTAGTAGCGGCGCTAAGCAAAGATGAAGTGTTGTCAGTGCCGATGAGAGTGGATAATACCAGATTGGCTCTTGATATAGACACAGGTGCTTGTGCTAATGTATTGGCCTTGACATCCTATCAAGAGTTACAACGTAAATTCCCTCAGTGAGACTTCATATGGCGACCTAGTAACGCTGAGCTTGAAGGAGTTTCAGGTACTCAGCTGAGCATCAAAGGAATGGTGACGTTACCACTCAGATTTTCAAGACGTGGTTCTCCCTTCTACAGTATTTGCCAGCTGACGGGTTACTTGGTCTCCCAACTCTTAAAACGAACATGATAGATGTTCATCCACGTAATAATACTATTACGTTTAAAGGTGTTTCCTACAGCGCTATAAGCCATTCTGAACCTATGCTCACCGCTAGATCGAAAGTGTTGTCCACCAATCCTATTAAGAGGAAGGCGGATCATGCGTCAGAGCTACCTCATGACCTCAACCCCACACTTTCACAGCGTGATTACAGCAGCAATAGTTGGAAGATAGTACCTGCAATTTTGAAGAGTACTCTCCATTACCAGAATGAGGAATTCACCAATGCAGCAATCCTGTGAGCTGAAGTGAACATTAGTTTCTGCAAATGATTCGTTCACTGCCCAGGGTGTGACAGGACGTGACTGCAGTTGTGGTGACTACTAATCAGTCAACATCCTGTCAACAAAATTCTTTCGTATGGCGTGAACAACCCCCAGTTACCAGCACCCCAGCACCCACCCTAGTGATGATGACACATCCGGTCTGCGAGATGGTCTCAGCATTCTGAGGTATGGTATGGAGGATGTCCTAGTGTGACCAAGAGCGGCGGTTTGCTGTACTCAGGATTTTCGTGAACATTGACCCAGTCACCGGACCTTGGAATCAGCTGTGTCTACTGTGAGCGGCACACACACAAGTCTACGGGATTGCGGCAACAATTTCACATTATCAAGAAATTCTAGAAAGGATTCTTCAATCAAGCCTACAAGATATAGGTAGTATCTAGGCATACATAAAGTATATACGTACACACATTTACACGTTCGAGACATGCCATCACATTGATAGGACATCAATAGGTTAATGTCATTGTTGTAAGTGCTTATTTATGTTAATATATACTAAAGTTTCAAACTACATATTTTATTGATGTCAATGACACATCTTCTTAAAATAAAAATATGATAGTTCTACAAAAGTATCACAGAGTTAAATTTTCAAGGAAAACATCCCCAGAAACTTTTTTGGTTTTTTGGGGAGGAGGGCTAGTGTTTGTCCGTGGAAGATGTCTAATTTAGACACTGAGAAACTTTTCCCAGTAACCGGAAAAGATTCTGTATGGTTAGCCAGAAATCTCTCATCCTCAGAAGTGCTCTGCACCAATTGTTCCGGCTAACGGGGATATTACTTTATGTAACTTATTTGCCTCTTGGGCTGTAATTAAAGAAAATAAACATGTTTTTTAAATCATTTAACACTGCAGTCTGAGGCCACCATTTGTTACAATCACCTGCCAGTGCTGTGTACTTTTCTTTTGTGTTTAACAGGATGCTAAATAATTAAAATTTTTACAACAACACATATTATGACTCACTTGTCTTTTTTTGCAGTCAGTTGTTTTATGATGGACACCAAACATTTGCCCAGGAGTTGGCAGGTGTGGTGGATCAGGAGGCCAGTGCTGTGTCCCCATCAGACAGGCTCATGAATGTGTTGGGCATTGGTTTACAGCATGAACACGGTATGCAATTCTATGTCAATGAATGATTTTGTTTTTTTGTTACAGTATTATTATTATTACAGTCTCTCCTTGACTTACAACGGGGTTCTGTCCCGACGACCAGGTCGTAAGTCGAAAAGGAGGAAATAATACAGTGGTCCCTCGGTTAACGAACACAATTCGTTCCAGAAGGTCGTTCGTTAACCAAAATTTCGTTAACTGAATCCATTGTTTCAATGGGATATTGGGTAATTGGTTCTAGCTCACCGAAAAGTACATACAAAGTAAAAAAAAAATGCAGTAAAGTACACTTACTTTGAGGTGTGCATGTAGAAGGTTCCTGGTTGATGATGATGATGGGAATTAGAAGTGGGGGTGGAGGAGAAGGGAGAAGAAAATGAAATGGGGATGGAGGAGAAATCACCTTTCAGGGGACCCATGCTTGATGCCGTCATTTCACCAATAAAATTTTAAGTTCACTAGGTGTAATTCAAGATTATTTTATTTAAATCAACACTGCTCTGCACTATATATTATCAATATCTTAACTAAATTTCTGAATAATCAATAATTTCAATGAAAATACAAAATATTCACGACACCAACAAAATAGATGTTCACTCCACTCGGGGCTGGATTTACCAATAGGCCAAGGAGGCCATTGGCCTAGGGCCCACCGGTATCTGGGGGCCCACTGAAACTAATTTGTTGCGCAGCGTGCCAGCGTATAATCTTGTTTCAAGTGTACACCGAGTATTTCATCATATAATATATTCTCAACCATAAGGGCCCCTGTACAATAAGTATAGGCCCGCAGTGGTCTTCAACTGGTGGGCCATGGGGTGGCTCTCAGGTGGGCCACGGACTAGGCCGTATAGTAAAATGAAGAAAATAAGATAAAATAAGATAATAAAAAAAAATATATATACTTTACATTTTTTAAATGTCCGTGTCCCACCATCGATCTATCTATCTATCTATTTATCTATCTATCTATACATACATATATACGAGAGAGAAGAGTGAGAGAGAGAGAGTAAAGTTCAAGAAACCTTCAATGTCTTGACGTGTGAAGGACAGGATCGTTTCACGTTCAGCATTGTACATGTCAGGGTTACCGTTGATTTGCTGACAGCTCGCTCAGCCAGTCAGTATCTTCTCAGCCTCAGCTCAGTGATATTTTATGTTGTGTACATGGCACTCATTATTTACTAATGTATTTTACATGTTGCATTAAATGGACTTCAGTGTTATATTACGTGTGTTTTTGTGTCTATTTTTTGTGATATTGGTATCTCTTATAGACTTACACTATTTTTTTGCTTACACATTATTCTCGGGGATTCTCATAAGATAAATATGTCGTCTCTGAAAAAATATCTGAGTGGCTCACAAAAGAGAACGTTAAAAGCAGCCAAAGGTGCACAACTGCACAGAGCCAAGTACCAGTGACAGTAAATTCCCAGGGAATGACACGGTAGATGTTCACTTTCATGATTCAGATGACGAAGCGAGGTCAGCTGAGTCACAGTCACAGAGATCAAGTAAATCAGCACCTACAGCAATGGAAGTACCACCTGTGACTGAAGCTTCATACGATTTATCTCAGTTGACTTATAAGAAACATTCTGTGGAACAAGGTGTCAGTGTTGATTAGTGTGTATCAAGTGATCCAGCTGACTGGCTGACAATTGATGATAAACTGATTGAGTATTTACTAAACCATCCTCTTGATCTAAATTGTGAACAAGGTGACTTCTCAAGATCTGCAAGAAGTGAAAATGTGGGTGAAAATGAAAGAGTTCGATATGTGCCCAAATCCTTGTTTACACGTCAAATGGCAAATGATGAAAAAGTTAAAAGGGAATGGCTTGCGTATTCTCCAAAAACTGGAGATGTATTTTGTGTTCCATGCAAGCTATTTAGCAAGCAAGTCTCATTGTTTACTAGTGGGTTTAGCGACTGGAAAAACTGCCAGCGTAGAGTTGCTGAACATGAAAGTAGCAAAGAGCATAAAATCTCAGTTACTACCTGGGGTGTGAGGGCAATTACAGCAAGGCGAATTGATTCCACTTTGGCTTTGCAAATAGAATTGGAGAGAAAATACTGGAAAGAATTTCTATTGCGCATAGTTGAAACACTAAAATTTTTAACATCAAGAGGTCTTCCTCTCAGAGGTAGTGATGAAAGAATAGGCTCTAGCAACAATGGGAATTACTTTGGAGTACTGGAACTCCTGGCAAAATTTGGCCCTTTTCTTGCACAGCATCTGGAGAGGTATGGTGCTGTAGGTAGTGGAAAGACTTCATATCTCTCAAAAACGATTTGTGAGGAAATGGTCAATCTGATGGCTGAAGAAATTCACTCAATTATCATAAGTGAAGTGAAACAAGCCAAATATTATTCAGTTAAAGTAGATTCCACACCGGATTTTAGTCATACTGACCAACTTACATTCATAGGTCGTTATGTCAAACCTGATGGCAAACCTGTTGAGCGATTTCTAAAGTTCATAGACATATATGACCATGGTGCAGAGAGCATAGCCTCAACTGTTGTACAGTTAATTACAGATGTTGGTCTTGATTTGAGTGACATGAGAGGGCAGAGTTATGACAATGCTGCCAATATGTCAGGCATTTACACTGGTCTCCAAGCCAGAATTTAGGCTATGAATCCCCTGGCATATTATGTCCCTTGTGCAGGTCACTCCTTGAACCTTGTAGGAACATCAGCTGCCAGCAGTTGCCTTGGGTCTGTTTCATATTCCAGATTTTTGCAAGCCTTATACAACTTCTTCTCAGCCTCCAAATATAGATGGGATCACTTGAAAGCTGCACTACCTGCTGAAGGGATTGTAGTGAAATCCCTTTCAGAAACTCGCTGGAGTGCGAGGGCTGATGCTGTTGAAGCAGTGTTTTTACATTACCTTGAGATATAGTCAGCACTGTAGAAAATATGTTCTGACAGTAGGTAAACTGTGGCTACAAAGCTTAAAGGTGAAGGCCTCATAAGACAAATGGAAGCATTTGAAACAGCACTTCTTACTGTAATATGGTATAAAATCTTAACAAGGTTTAATGCAACCAGCTTATCACTTCAAAAAGTTGAGACTGACCTTCTGTCAGTTGTGAAACTGTATGAGAGTTTGATCTCCTTCGTCTCAGAAATGAGACAGGGTCAGTTTGATGAAATAGAAGATCAGCCTAGGCCTTTTGCTGAGCCTGTCTACACAGAGACAACAAAAAGAACAAAAAAGAGAAAAAATTTCTTTAATGAATCAGTTGGCACTGAAACTCAACTTGATACACATGAGAAGTTCAAGGTGGACAATTTCTACACCATATTAGATTGCCTTAGGAATGAATTAGAGCACAGAGTGAATGCCTACTCAGAAATAAAGAAGCTGTATAGCTTCTTAACGGAGTATGACAGTATGAAACTGATGATCTCAAAGCCCAACTGGAATTGGTTGTCAGTACCTATTCCAGTGACCTGGAAGCATCTGTTCTAGATGAGTTTTTGCAATTTAAAGACATTTTGTCTTCTGAATCTAACAGGTCAGTGACAAACATCTCCACTTTGCTGAGGTCCAAAGATGGTATTTTGACAACTGCCTTTCCAAACATTAGTATCTTGGTAAGAATTTTCCTTACCATCCCCATTACAATTTGTGAAGGAGAGAGGTCTTTCTCTACTCTATCTAGGGTGAAAAATCACCTGAGGTCTACCATGGGACAAACCAGATTAAACTCACTTTCATTATTATGCATTGAATCTGGCCTCCTACAATCCCTTGACACAAACAGTATCATTGACAAATTATCCATGAAAAAAAGTAGGAAGAAGTTATTTTTAAATTCACACAGTTTGCTGTACTTCATGTGCTTGCAAAATTGATTATGCTTCAAGTTAATTGTATTTCTTTCATTATTCCCATATATAAGATGTACATGATATAGAACTAATTTGATTAAAAGTAATGATGTCACATTGTGTTGAAATTCTTATTTCTTACATTATAATATTATGATATTATGTAATATTTGATGACATTTGGCCATTGCAAAATAATTACAGTAATATATATATATATATATATATATATATATATATATATATATATATATATATATATATATATATATATATATATGTATATATATATATATATATATATGTATATGCTGATAACCACAAGGAAAGAAGAAAACACGACACTGCATATACCTAGATCACGCGCACCTACAGTGATTTACTTGCATATATATATGTATATATATATATATATATATGTAACCGGTCGGAATTTGCTGGACTTTAATTTCTCACTTGACTTGGGGTTTATTAAAATTTAATAGATGGTAAAGGCAGTGGAAGCGCCCCTTTGAGAAAAATCCCGAACCAGCACAAGAACACTTAAATCTACTACACAAAATGAACTATCCGTGACCCGTGGAAGGATAGCGTCTGTGACTGGGATGAATGAGACACACTGTAAAATTTAGACACTTATATTCCCTCCAACACTACAAACACAATCAAATAATGGTACACCAATATGCGCACCTCTTAACTTAAACTTTAACCACTACTCTGGGGAATAAAAGTTATACATGACATAGAAATTATTAGAAAAACAGGCAACAATAAATTTGAAGTATTAAGAAATGTTGTTTGCACACATGAACAGGCCTTAAGGGCTTTCACAAAATAATATCAGTCACTTAGGAAATGGTACTAAAAAAATAGAAATTAAATACTCCACAATGAATAGGCCTTTAGGGTCTTCAACAAAATAATATCAGTCACTGAGGAATGGTAATAAAAGATAAGAAATTAAATACTCTACAATGAATAGGCCTTAAGGGCTTTCAGCAAAATAATATCACTCAACAAAATTATAGCACCCCAACAGGTGTACACTTCCTAACCTAACCTAACCACTGCTCTGGGGAACAAGGTTATACCTGAGATCAGAATTATGAAGAATTAGAGGCATTAAAAGAATCAAATCACAGTATCACTCTGGTTCCACTTAATGGCACAAACATTCAAAAAACACTACTATCAAAATTATTTAAGAAATATTAAACTACACACGTCAAGATAATATCAGTCTGAGGAATGGTGTTAACTACACCCGTGATAAGGAAGATAAAATGTTCCTCTAGGTATCTCCTAGAGTCCTAGACTCACGGTCTCAGTGTGTGACCATTAATATACTCAGATAGCCTCAGTGTACTCCCAGTGCGTCCATAAAGCGGAAGGGAGTGAGCCAATCAGACCTTGTACAGTTGAGAGAAACTTTAGCTTCCCGTTAGCAGGAGGGTTTCACTAGCTGCTCGGGACATGTGGGGTTGTGCACCTGAGTGGTAAGAACTGATCACCCACTGCTGATGCTGGTCCCGTGTCGTGTTAGTTGTCGGGAGCACTCGTTCACTCAAGAGATCCTTTGCTACCCCGCTAAACAGTGACAGGCCTACACTGATCGGTCCAATGGCGACAATCGCCACCCTCAATCATCAACGGCAGTCAATCTCTCGCAGTCAACTCCGGTCAACTCCAGTCAAGTGGGTTCTGACGGAAACCCTGAAATGAACTCACTGTTAGCTCTAGTTAACTTTACCACTGCCCTATCTAACCCTGTCTGAGATCGAATGAGACTTACTTGTTATACCGCAATAGCGCAGCACAGGTGACTAGGCCACGTGACTATTTCTGATGGACGCGCGGAACGTCTTGTCTGTGTGACTGCTCTCCGGGACTGGGCTAGCCAGCGTCGTGTCTCCCCAAGGCGCTAGCTTGGGCCTACGTGATATATTTACCGCCTAACTAATAACTCCTTGGGACACCCGTAACATTATTCAGACTGCTAAACGATCTATAATAATTTCAAATTCAATAATAGTCCCTTAACTTCATGAATCGCATCATTATTAATTCGGTAAATTACATTTAATATCATATAGGCCTAGTTCCGCAGTCTCTCGCTACGAGCAGGCAGCGCTCCCTCCCTCAGATGACCTTGAACGCTCAGTATCACTCATGGCGGGGCATTTGAAATTACTCTGAAATTTCTGAATATTTACTATATATATATATATATATATATATGCAAGTAAATCACTGTAGGTGCGCGGTCTAGGTAGGTATATGCTGTACTACCCCGAAGATGTGAATTATACGAAAGCGCTTGGGAACTTTCGTGTTTTCTTTCCTTGTGGTTATCAGCATATATATATATATATATATATATATATATATATATATATATATATATATATATATATATATATATATATATATATATATATATATATACAATCAACAGTCTGCCAACCTATTAGGATTCAACCTATGGGTTGAGGTGTTGATTGTATGCAGAAGTCCGCGTTATTGGTTAATGATATATATATATATATATATATATATATATATATATATATATATATATATATATATATATATATATATTCGTGGGTTTTTGAGTTAATACAATCAGCAGTCATATACTTTGTTGTTGCTAAATTAGTGAAATGTATCTTAACCTAACTTAACCTTACTTAGCCTAACCTTATGTAACCTAACCTTACCTCACCTAATTTAACCTATCCTAACCTAAACTTATCTAGCCTAACATAACCTAACCTTCCTTGGTAACTTAAGGTGATTTTGGAGGTATCGTAAGCTTCTGCAAGGCAGAAATAAGGACGTTATCTCTACTATAAAACTCGTACCAAAACACACGGAGCTGCTGGACTGACGTAAAGCGTCATTAGTGAAGATGGAATTAATGATTGAGTAATACTATAGGACAATGGTTAACGTATGGCCAAAACAATCCAACACAAGATAAGGCTAAGCCAAGGTGCAAATATTACAAGGGAAATTACAATGGGATGATGGAAGAGATGAGGGGTATCCACTAGCCTGACTCATTAAGGCACAAGACCGCAGACACTTCGCTGAATATCATAATTAGTAAATTAACCTATTTGATCAATAAATATATACCAAAGACCAAACCCAGTGCCTCTAGGAAGGGGATCCCTTCACATGAACCATGCGGCGGTTGATAAAGTTAAGAAGAAAACCCAGAAATTCAAGACCTGGGTTGGGGCAAATGATGAGCAGGACAGGAGGATGTATGCAAGAGCCAGAAACCAAGCAAAGATAGAATGTACAAGGGCTGAAAAGGAGTTCCAGAGGCTGGTTGCAAGCGAGGTCAAGTCAAGCCCAAAGGCGTTTTACCGCTACGCAAAGTCGAAATTAAAAACGCGAGTAGGAGTATCAGACCTGAGGCTTGAAGATGGTAGTTATGTACTGTAGATTCTGACCAGGTTAAAGCTGAGGCATTGAACAGCTTCTTTTCCTCTGTGTTCACAAGAGAGGATGCAATTAACCTTCCTGCGTTTGAGGACAGACGGTTCGACACAGCACTGACCCACATTGTGTTCACAGAAGAGGGTATTAGAAATAAACTGTCAAAGCTAAAGGTCTATAAGAGTCCCGGACCTGAAATGGTGCATCCTAGAGTGCTAAGAGGGTTGTGCAACGAGCTTGCCGAGCCCCTGAAGATCCTGTTTTGTAAATGCCTGGATGAGCAAAAGGTACCCAGTGAATGGAAAGTGGCTTGTGTGAGTCCTATCTTCATGAAGGGCGATCGTCACTCCATGAACAACTATAGACCGGTGAGCCTGACCAGCATAATATGTAAAGTACTTGAGAGTATTATCAGAGATGCCGCGATGTATCATCTACTACGAAATAACCTTGTAAAGGATTGCCAACACGGTTTTATGCCGGAGCGCTCCTGTTTAACACAATTGCTCAAGGTATTGGATATTTGGACCCATAGTCTGGAACGGGGTGGTAATATCGACCATATTTTCCTAGATTTTGCCAAGGCTTTCGACAGTGTACCCCACGAAAGGCTGAAAATCAAAGTGGAAGGGTACGGAATTCGGGGAAATGTCCTAGCGTGGATAGAAGACTTTTTACATGACCGCAAGCAGTGTGTGGTGATTAATGGCACGAAATCATCATCCGTACCCGTCACAAGCGGGGTACCACAGGGCAGTGTATTGGGCCCTCTGTTGTTTGTTTGTTTCATAAGTGACATGCCTGACGTTGTACACTCCTCCATACAAATGTTTGCCGATGACGCCAAGTTATTTCGGGAAATAAAGAACCAAGCAGACTGTGAAGAGCTGCAGAAGGACCTCTGTAGTCTCCAAGAATGGTCGAAGAAATGGCTGCTGAGATTCAATGTCACGAAGTGTAAGAGGATGCACCTGGGGCGTACCAACGGCAAGGAGGCGTATCATTTGTCCCAACGGGATGAAGAAACTGCACTATTTGAGACTGTGTGTGAGAAGGACCTAGGTGTGCATGTTGAAAATGAACTGAAGTTCTCGGGCCATTGCGAGAAGAAGGTAAATCACGCAAATAAATTATTGGGTCTTATAAGAAGGTCGTTCAGCTATCTAGACGGTCCGTCCCTCGTCACGATCTTCAAGAGTGAAGTGCTTCCCCATCTGTCACCCCGTCTGGTCCCCGAGATATGCTTGGGACTGTCAGTTGGTTGAAAATGTTCAAAGGAGGGCCACCAGACTGGTGCCTGCACTTCGGCACCTCAGTTACCCTGAGAGATTGGAGCGCCTGAACTTGTCAAGCTTATACTACAGACGGGCAAGGGGTGACCTAATTGATGTGTATAAGCATCTCAAGGGGCACTACTCTGTCGAGTGTCCTTACTTGGAGCTGGCGAACGCTCGCCCCACAAGGGGTCACAGCTCGAGATTGAAGAAGCTGCAAGTCCAGAAAACTGTTTATAGCAAACTTTTTCGGAGTGAGGGTTGTAAACTCTTGGAACAATCTACCAGAAAGTGTTGTGATGTCACCGAGTGTGAGCTCTTTCAAGACAAGACTTGACCAACAATGGAGCGGGTGCATGCCCAGTTCTTGCCAACAGTGCGTAACAGAGACGTGACCGATCGCCCAGGCGGCTAAC
>NW_024753328.1:0-20023 GCF_018991925.1 Homarus americanus
CTAGAGAGGGGAGAGGGGAGGAGAGGGAGGTAGGTTATTAAGGGAGACACGTTGTGTACTTCTCTCAGAAGATGAGACCATCCTGCCCCCTTGTCTGCCTGCCTGCCCGTTTGCCCCTTCCTTCCTTCCTTCCCTCCCTCTTGCTTGCCCTCCCTTCCTTTTAAACCTCTATTCTTCCTTTCCTCTTTCTGCCTGCCCCTGCCTTCCTTCCTTTCATCCCTCCCTCCCTCCTTCTCTTCCTCTACCTGCTTCCTTCCTTCCTTCCTCTCCTTCCTTCCCTTCCATCCTAGCATCTTTCTAGCTTCCTTTCTCCCTCCTGCCTCTTTCTCCCTCCAACCTTCCTTCCTTCTCTGTCTGCCCCTTTCATCCCGCCCTCTCTCCCTCTCTCTCTCTCTTTCCCCTTCTCTTCCCATACAGTCCCTCCTCCTCTCACTTACCCCAACCTCCCTAGCAAAGTAACACATCCTGGGAGCTTCAATACAACAACCAAAACCACAACCATCATCATCACTACGGCCCCTGCTCATCATCATCATGAACACCACCATCACCACAGTATCAAATTGCAAACAAAATGTTTATTGAAATTCAAATTACTCCTGTACTTATGTTGAAAAATGGTGCTCTTAATACGGTGCCTCCTGAGCCACTACTGGGGCATCGGCCAGCACATTGTTCACAACAGCCTGGAGGGTGTCATGCAGATTTCACAAGCCTGTAGCAGTAGACTTCACATTTCATGTACTGTACTACCAAAGGAAAAATCAGGTGTTAAATCAGGGAACAAAGGTAGCATTCTCAACCACCCTAACACATACACAGTATAGCCCATCTCTACGTGCTAATACGTGGGACACCTGTACTACCACGGTACACCACCAGCATCAGGCAACATAGTACAGGTGGCTCCTAACATCAACACACAATCGCAGTCGCAATATTTTAGAGAATAAAAGACCATCCAATTCCTTTCAACGCTAAATAACTTCTCGCCATATCCACTCACAATCTTACCCCTACAGCTGTCGTGGCTTCAAGGTCAAAGTTCACAGGATTTTGAGGAAAGGAACCCCCCCCCGGAGCGCTGTGTAGGTCACCTGCTCGAGTACAGTCTACCTATACCGTGACGACAGTGACCAGGTGTTGTGAGTACTGTCGCAGGTGGAAGGTCCTGGGTCGTAGGTGTGAAGGTCCTGGGTCGTAGGTGTGAAGGTCCTGGGGTTGTTGTGGTGGTGCAGGATGTGAAGGAGGACCCGGGGTGGTTGTTGTGGGCTGGGCTTTTGGACTGTCGGGTAGGGGACGCTCACTCCTCCAGGTGTGAATGGGTACCGGTTCATCCCAGGCAAGATAATCCCCACCTCCTAAGTTACATTGACGTCGTCTGTCGTGAGTTGTCTTGATTTCATGGGTGAGAGAGAGAGAGAGAGAGAGAGAGAGAGAGAGAGAGAGAGAGAGAGAACGATATCTCATCTCCAGGTTTAACCTTCAGCTGTGACCTTGTAACAATAGAGACGAAAGAGGGAGAAGAAGAGCGGAGAAGGAGGACAGGAGGAAGAGAAGAAGAAGAGGAAGAGAGAGGAAGAGAGAGAAGGAGGAAGAGGCAGAGGGAGGAAGAGGAGGAAAACAGTAAGTTCCCCACAGTAGCTGTACGAGAGAGAGAGAGAGAGAGAGAGAGAGAGAGAGAGAGAGAGAGAGAGAGAGAGAGAGAGAGAGAGAGAGAGAGACCTTAAAATACCTTTGTGTGTTAATTAATGTGATAAGGAGCAACAACAAAAGAGAGAACCTAGCCTGGTCTGTGTCCACCTTCTTGGCTCAACAACATAGAAACAGGAGACGCCCCTTAGAAAACCTGCCTAGAGCCTCTGTGTGACCTCTCAACTGACAGTCCGCCTCCCTCCTATCCTCTTTCTGACTTCATCCTAGCCTCCTTCCCTCCCTGCTTCGACCTCTACCACAATCACTATAACACCACCATCACCACATTTCACCATCACCACAATTCACCACCACCACACTCACCACAGTCACGGAGGCCGGAGAGTCACAGCCACATCCATCACCCGCCTCTGTCCAGATAGTCTTGGGGCATCACACAGCCAAGATGCAAAGGTAGGTAGGCCCCTCTCTCTCTCTCTACAACCTGCCCCACACACCCACCTCTCCCCAGCCCCCCCCCCACACACACCTGCCTCCCACACTGCTGGGCCACCTCCTCCCAGCCCTGCCCCACACACACACCTGCCTCCCACACAGCCAGGTCACCTCCCAGTCCCGCCCCACACACACACACCTGCCTCCCCACACTGCTGGGCCACTCTCCTCCCAGCCCCCCCCACACACACACCAAGCCTCCCCACACTGCTGGGTCACTCTCCTCCCAGCCCTGCCCCCACACACACACACACCTGCCTCCCCCACACAGCCGGGTCACTCTCCTCCCCAGTCCCGCCCCGCACACACACACACACACCTGCTCCCCCACACCTGGGCCACCTCCTCCCAGCCCCCCCACACACACACACCTGTCCTCCCCACACAGCTAGGCCACTCTCCTCCCAGCCCAGCCCCACACACACACACACCTGCCTCCCCACACAGCCGGCACTCTCCCTCCCCAGCCCCTGCCCCACACACACACACACACCTGCCTCCCACACTGCCGGGTCACTTCCTCCCCCAGCCCTGCCCCACACTGCCGGACCACCTCCTCCCCAGCCCCTGCCCCACACCTGCCTCCCCACACTGCCTGGGCCATTCTCCTCCCAGCCCTGCCCCACACACACCCGTCTCCCCACACTGCCGGGCCACCCTCCCCAGCCCCGCCTCCCCACACTGCCTGGCCACTCTCCTCCCCACTGCTGGGCCACTCTCCTCCCAGCCCCGCCCCCACACACACACCTGCCTCCCACACTGCCGGACCCACTCTCCTCCCAGCCCCGCCCCACACCCGTCTCCTCCCCCCACACTGCTGGGCCATTCTCCTCCCAGCCCTGCCCCACACACACACCCGTCTCCCCACACTGCTGGCCACTTCCTCCCCAGCCCTGCCTCCCCACACTGCCGGGCCACTCTCTCCCCACACTGCTGCAGCTACTCTCCCTCCCCAGCCCCTCTCCTCCCCACACTGCCGGGCCACTCTCCTCCCCACACTGCTGGGCCACTCTCCTCCCCAGCCCCTGCCTCCCCACACACTACTGGCCACTCTCCTCCCCACAATGCTGGCCACTCCTCCCCACACTGCTGGGCCACTCTCCTCCTCACACTGCCGGGCCACTCTCTCCTCACTGCTGGGCCACTCTCCTCCCGACACTGCTGGGCCACTTCCTCCCAGCCCTGCTCCCCCATACACACTCTCCTCCCACACTGCAGGCCACTCCTCCCACACTGCCGGGCCACTTCTCCCCTCACTGCTGGGCCACCCTTAGCCCGCCCCCATACACACTTCTCTCCCCACACTGCCAGGCCACTCTACCCCCACCCTGCTCCCCACACACACACCCCGCCTCCCACACTGCCAGGCCACCTTCTCCCCCTCACTGCTGGGCCACTCTCTCCCCAGCCCTGCTCCCCACACACACCCGCCTCCCCACACTGCCGGGCCACTCCTCCTCCCCACACACTGCCGGGCCACCTCCTCCCCACAGTCGCCGGGCCACTCTCCCTCACACCCCCCAGACAATTAATTACAGCTGTAGATTCCAGCACCAATATGGTGGTGGTGGTGGAGCCAACTGCCCGGCCGCCAACCATAACGAAGGCCAACCACACTTCTACCTCCTCCTCCTCCTCTTCCTCTTACCACCCTCCTCTCCCTCTTACCACTCCTCCTCTACCTCCTCCTCCTCCTCTCATTAATCCTCCTCTCCTCTTACCATTCCTCTTACTACCCTCTTCCTCCTCCCCTCTTAACTTAATCATATGCTAGCAAAAGAACAAACTATCCGGGACAAAATTACAAGTACTGGAAGAATACGGATACATGAGAGAGAGAGAGAGAGAGAGAGTGTTGTGTGTGTGTGTGTGTGTGTGTGTGTGTGTGTGTGTGTGTGTGTGTGTGTGTGTGTGTGTAGCAGCGATGGTAGGCAGCCCCAGCATGTGTTGGCCCTGCCGCTGCACACTGGCACGAGCAACACACCTCCTCCTCCTGGTCTCATCCCTACTCTTCCTCTCCCTTTCCCAACCAAACTTCTCCTCCCTTCCCTACCCTCCCTTCTTCTCTCCTCCTCTCCCCTATCCTGTCCTAAACCACCACCACCCTCCCTATCCAGACAATACTAAATGTTACATAATAATTTCCTGAAGATAAATGTAATACAGTATTGAATCAGCCGCCACTAGTAGGGTACAGGCGGGTACAGCCATCCTCAATATTGTTCACTTAGTATCTGGTTTTTCTACCCTAATAAAACTGTTTACAAAATAACCTCACCTCTACACGTGTCAGGTACAGGTGTTCCTCCTCACGTACTCCAGGCTAGATCACTCACCCCCATCAACACCATCCTCCTCTCCTCCTTCTTCTCCTTCCCTCCCCGTTCCTCCTTCTTCTCCCTCCCTCACCCCAGGACTGACCTCCAAGTCCCCCTCCGTCGTTATATACATCCAAAATCTCACTAAAAATTGCACAGCGTCAAAAGAGTGTGTTTGGGGGGGCTACTCATCAAATAATTAGAGAGAGGGAGATCTGGACCTAAGGGAGGGAGGAATGAGAGGGGAGAGGAGAGGGGAGAAGAGGGGGAGAGAGGAGAAAGAGCGAGAGGAGGAGGAGGAGGAGGTGGAGGTGGCAATGTGGAAAGGGAGGAGGAGGAAAGAGAGGAAGGAGAGGAGGAGGATAAAGGTTTAGTCAGCCTGCCTCCCCCCAAACCTCACTTCATGTATGGGGAGGAGGGGGAGACGCTGAGAGTGAGTGAGCCTTAATGGAGGGCACAAGAAGGCTATAATGACGTCCTCGAACACGTCCTCAAGGCGCCAAAATCGATCCGAGGAGCGAGTGAGTGAGTCATCGTCCGCGAGGGTCTGATAACACGCCGAGGGCAGGTGTAACTCTAGTGCAGGTGTAAGTGCAGGTGTCTAGGGACAGGTGTGTTTAGGGCACAGTTGTGTCTCTAGTGTAGGTGTGTAGGGGCAGGTGTGTCTAGTGCAGGTGTGTGGGGGTGTGTCCTCAGTGCAGGTGTGTAGGGGCAGGTGTGTCTCAGTGCAGGTGCAGGGTGGGTGTGTCTTAGTGTGTCCCCAGTGCAGGTGCCTAGGTGACAGGTGTGTAGGGGCAGGTGTGTCCTAGTGCATTAGGGACAGGTGGGGACAGGTGTGTTCCCAGTGTAGGTGTGTAGGGCAGTGTCCCACAGCTGTGTGTAGGGCGGATGTGCTCCACTGCAAGTGAGTGGCAGTGGTATGCTCACTGCAGGTGTGTAGGGGCAAGTGTGTCCCAATGCAGGTGTGCAGGGACAGGTGTCCTAGTGCAGGTGTTTGGGCAGGTGCTCCTACCACAGGTGTGTAGGGGTAGATGTGCTCCACTGCAAGTGTGTGTAAGGGCAGGTATGCTCCACTGCAGGTGTGTTGGGGGCAAGTGTGACCTAATGCAGGTGTGTGAGCAGGGCAAGCGTGTCCAGTGGTGTGTAGGGCAATCCTAGTGCAGGTGTAGGACAGGTGTTCTAGGGCTGGTGTGGGAGCAGGTGTGTCTTAATGCAGGTATGTATGGTGTCTTACATCTACCATCACCAACCAGGATCTTGACACACACACACACACACACACACACACACACACACACACACACACAAGGTCACCATCAAGGAGACGTACACTGCACACAGCAAGAAGAATAATAGTCTAACACACGTCAACAGGGCAAGGAGGAGGAGGAGGTCCAGATGTCATTATTACCGAGGTGGATATGTCAACAGACGGAATTTTTCGAGGGTGACTGTGATGATCTTGGCTCATAAGCGTGGAGGTGACAGAGACATGACAGAGACACAAGACACACAGACAGAGTAAAGAGACAGACAGACACACAGACAGAGAAACAGACACACAGACAGAGTAGAGACAGACAGACACACAAGACAGAGAAACAGACACACAGACAGAGAAAGAGACAGACAGACACACAGACAGAGAAACACACAGACAGAGTAAAGAAACAGACAGACACACAGACAGAGAAACAGACACACAGACAGAGTGAACACACACAGACAGAGAAACAGACACACAGACAAGAGTAAAGAGACAGACACACAGACAGAGAAACAGACACAAGACAGAGTAAAGAGACAGACAGACACACAGACAGAGAAACAGACACACAGACAGAGAAGAGACAGACAGACACACAGACAGAGAAACAGACACACAGACAGAGTAAAGAGACAGAGAGACACACAGACAGAGAAACAGACACACAGACAGAGTAAGAGACAGAGAGACACAGACAGAGAAACAGACACACAGACAGAGTAAAGAGACAGAGAGACACACAGACAGAGAAACAGACACACAGACAGAGTAAAGAGACAGAGACACAAGACAGAGAAACAGACACACAGACAGAGAAGAGACAGAGAGACACACAGACAGAGAAACAGACACACAGACAGAGTAAAGAGACAGAGACACACAGACAGAGAAACAGACACACAGACAGAGTAAAGAGACAGAGAGACACACAGACAGAGAAACAGACACACACAGACAGAGAAGAGACAGACAGACACACAGACAGAGAAACAGACACACAGACAGAGAAAGAGACAGACAGACACACAGACAGAGAAACAGACACACAGACAGAGAAAGAGACAGACAGACACACAGACAGAAACCAACACACAGACAGAGTAAAGAGACAGAAGACACACAGGAAGAAAGAGACAGATAAAGGAAAAAGAGACACAGGTGGAGGGATGGTGTGCAGGCGTCCACCAACACACAGTGTCCTGCCCACCTGTTAAGGCAGTCACCAACTACCTGCCGGTGTAAAGTGTTTAAGACACAAGAGCGTCGTCCCCAAGCCCACCCATTTCATCCCTCCCCAATACCACAACTCCCATCAACCCCCACCTCCCTCCCTCACCACCAGTAACCAACACCACACAACCTCCCATCACCCCCCACCTCCTCACCACCAGTAACCAATACCACACAATCCCCATCACCCCACCTC
The DNA here is from genome assembly GCF_018991925.1 of Homarus americanus. Classification (NCBI taxonomy): domain Eukaryota; kingdom Metazoa; phylum Arthropoda; class Malacostraca; order Decapoda; family Nephropidae; genus Homarus; species Homarus americanus. The sequence goes on from NW_024753328.1 coordinate 7,163, forward strand.
CTCCCTCCCTCACCACCACAGTAACCAATACCACACAACTTCCCCATCACCCCCACCTCCCTCACCAGTAACCAATACCACACAACCTCCCCATCACCCCACCTCCTCCTCACCACCACCAGTAACCAATACCACACAACCTCCCATCACCCCCACCTCCTCACCACCACAGTAAACTACCACACAACCTCCCCATCACCCCCACCTCCCTCCCTCACCACCAGTAACCAATACCACACAACTTCCCCATCACCCCCACCTCCCTCCTCACCACCAGTAACCAATACCACACAACCTCCCCATCACCCCCACCTCCCTCCCTCACCACCGTAACCAATACCACACAACCTCCCCATCTCACTCCCTCCCTCCCTCCTCACCACCAGTAACCAATACCACACACCTCCCATCACCCCCACTCCCTCCCTCACCACCAGTAACCAATACCACACAACCTCCCATCACCCCCACCTCCCTCCTCCTCACCACCAGTAACCAATACCACACACAACTCCCCATCACCCACACCCCTCCCTCCTCACCACCAGTAACCACACACAACCTCCCCATCACCCCCACCTCACCACCAGTAACCACACCACACAACCCCCATCACCCACCTCCCTCCCTCACCACCAGTAACCACCACACAACCTCCCATCACCCCACCTCCCTCTCCTCACCACCAGTAACCACACCACACAACCTCATCACCCACTCCCTCCCTCCTCCTCACCACCAGTAACCAATACCACACAACCTCCCATCACCCCCACCTCCTCACCACCAGTAACCAATACCACACAACCTCCTCACCCCCACCTCCCTCCCTCCCTCACCACCAGTAACTGCCACCCACAACCTCCCACCCACACCTCCCTCCCTCCCCACCACAGTAACCAATACCACACAACCTCCCCATCACCCCCACCTCCCTCACCACCAGTAACCAATACCCCACAACCCTCCATCACCCCACTCCCTCCCCTCACAACTGTGCAACTAATACCACACAACTCCCCATCACCTCTCCTCACCACCAGTAACCAATACCACACAACCTCCACCGCCACAGGACAAGGTCAAGTAAACGTCCGACCAATCGCAACAATCAGGATATCAACCAAGGCAAATGACACGGACTGGCAGGATGTCTGAAGGTAGGTAGTGAAGGAAGGTGACTCAAGAACAACCAGCCACAGCTTACTCCTCTTCCTCCACCTCGTCCTGTTCCCCTTCTTCCTCCACCTTGTACCTTCTTGTCCACTTCACTTTCTCGTCCTCCTCCTCTCCTCTCACGTCCTCTCCTTCTTCCTCCTTATCCTCACCTTCCTCACCATCATCAACGTCACATCTCAAGTCCACGTTCATGGTCACAGCCTTTCCTACACAGCACCCCCACACCGCCCCGATGCTGTTTTACATCACCCCGAGCTGAACTATGTAAAAGCAGGTTATTCATATTCACTCAACTCACTGCACGTCAACTCACTGCACGCCAACTCACTGCACGTCAACTCACTGCACGTCAACTCAGACGCCAACTCACTGCACGTCAACCACGGCACGCCAACTCACAGTACGTCAATCACTGCACGTCAACTCACGGCACGCCAACTCACTGCACGTCAACTCACTGCACGTCAACTCACTGTACGTCAACTCACAGTACGTCAACTCACTGCACGTCAACTCGCTGTACGTCAACTCACTGCATGACACGTCAAACGCTTCGTGTGCTGCCAAATTTATTGTTAAAAGTTGAGAAGTTTTGTCAACACGGTCAAACACACCTTGAGCCCACACCTGCCTGGCACATGTGAACCCACACCTGCCTCTTGACACTCATCGACCTACACCTTCCTCTTGACACACATGAACCCACACCTGCCTGGCACATATGAACCCACACCTGCCTCTTGACACTCATCGACTCACCTTCCCTCTTGACACACATGAACCCACACCTGCCTGGCACATATGAACCCACACCTGCCTCTTGACACTCGTCGACCTACACCTTCCTCTTGACACACATGAACCCACACCTGCCTGGCACATGTGAAACCACACCTGCCTCTTGACACTCGTCGATCTACACCTTCCTCTTGACACACATGAACCCACACCTGCCCGACACATGTGGACCCACACCTGTCTGACACATGAACCCGTTTGCTTGACGCACGTGGACCCACACCTGTTTCTTGACACACGTGGACCCACACTTGCCAGACACAAGTACACCCACACCTGCCAGACACACGTGGAGCCACACCTGCCAGACACACGTGGCGTCACACCTGCCAGACACACGTGGACCCACACCTGCCACGTCTAGGAGCCTCATTCATGACTCAACAATTTGAGAACATTACTGCACCGGAAGTTCTGATTTGGAGCACTGAGGTGACCACGATGACGAGCGGTAGTCCACGGTGCTGCGGCTGCTGTATTATTGTTGTTGTTGTGGTTGTGGTGTGTGGTGTGTGATGATGGTGGTGGTGTGTGATGATGGTGGTGGTGTGTGATGATGGTGGTTGTGGTGGTGGTGGTTGTGTGGTGTGGTGTATGGTGTGTGTGTGTATAGGTGTGTGGTGGTGTGTGGTGGTGGTGTGTGTGTGTGGTGGTATGTGGTGTGTGGTGTGTGTGTGGTAGTGTGTTGTGTGTGTGTGTATAGTGTGTGTGTGTGTGGTTGTGTGTGGTGGTGGTATGTGTGTGTGTATGTGGTGAGGTGGTGGTTGTGTGTGGTGGTTGTGGTGTGGTTGTAGGTGGTGTGGTGGTTATGAATAGTGGTAGGAGAACAGATCCACCTAACATAATCCAAACTGTTGTGTGTGTGTGGTGTGTGTGTGTGTGTGTGTGTGTGTGTGTGTGTGTGTGTCAGTCTCACTCCTTCCTCTACCTCAGCTGAAACAAACCACTAACCAAATCCAACCCAACCTAACCTAAACCAACCTGACGAGGACTCCGCAAAACTACAGGAAGATCTAAACAAATTTTTCGAATGGTCGGAAAAATGACAGATGAAATTCAATGTGGACAAATGTAAAGTACTCAGTATAGGAGACGTAAACAGGGAAGCCAGATAACAGATGAACAACGATGCCATAGAGAAATCCGACTGCGAGAGAGATTTAGGAGTAATGATAAGTAGGAACCTTAAGCCAAGTAAACAATGTGTTTTTGCTCGTAACAAGGCTAATAAAGTACTTGGGTTCATACAAAGGAGTGTTAGTTACAAGACTAGCGAGGTCATCCTAAAACTGTATCTTGCTCTTGTGAGACCTTACCTGGATTACGCAGTTCAGTTCTGGTCACCGTATTACAGAATGGATATAGAATCCTTGGAAAGAATTCAGAGGAGAATGACAAGACTAATCCCGGGCATTAAGAACCTTGAGTATAGAGACAGGTTAAAGCATCTTAATTTGCACTCCCTCGAGAGACGTAGAGCGAGGGGCGGCCTGATAGAGGTGTATAAGAGGAAGTCAGGGCTAAACAAAGGGGACATTACAAAGGTACTCAAACTATCCAACCAGGAGCGAACTTGTAACAATGGTTTTAAATTAGACAAATTTAGATTTAGGCGTGAAATAGGTAAACACTAGTTTGGAAACAGAGTAGTGGATGAATGGAACAAGTTACCAAATATCATCATTAACTCGAATACGCTAAATAGCTTCAAACATAGGTTGGATGCTTATATGAGCAAAAGGGGTTGGGTGTAAACGGGACTGCCCAGTATGGGCCAATAGGCCCGCTGCAGTTTCCTCCAATCTTATGTTCCCAAACCTAACCTAACCATCGTCATATAAACCCTGAACTTCAAAATCTCCTAAGAGTTCCCACCACTAACTACAAAATCAACTAACAACTACGTATATAAGTCACAACAGAAAAACGAACTAAATACAGAAGTTTAACCCAGTGCAAGAGAATCCGTAATCACATATTAAATATTTTAAATGGAAACTTGAGATTGAAACCTTATCATGACAATACTCAACAATGTTAACTCTCCTCTCCTCGCTGGATGACAGCTCACCCCTACACCATATGGGTTGGGTTGGGTTGGGTTACATCAAGAGCCCAGTTTACCTGTAACCTTTGTAAAACTGACATTGCTGTAGGTAACGAGGAGAGTGTGGCTTTAAAGAGCGCGCGCGCACACACACACACACACACACACATTCACTTCCTCCAGCACTCACTGTCTTGTCAGCTTTCTCGACTACATATACCGCCATCTGGAGAAACGAAAAACGTCTGTAGCTGTCGCCTTCATTGACTTCACACTAAGGCATTTGACCTAGTCGACCACAATTTAATCATCAACAAAGCTATTGACCTCGGGTATCGAAGAAGTCTTATACCATGACTTACAGGCTTTCTCAGTAACCGACGCCAAGCTGTACGCTTCCGAGGGGCTGTCTCCCAAGGCACCAAGGCACCAAGACGGGACCATTATGCTTCCTTATGCTCATCAATGATGCCCTAAGAGAAACCCCTGCTCGCTGGAAATATGTCGACGACTCCACCATTGGGATCAGAGTCAACAATTCTGCTCCCGACTATACCGCCCTTCAGGATTTATTGAACAGTCTCCAAAACTGGGCCACCAACAACCACGTCACCAACAACTATACCAAGACCATGGTTATGCACATCAACCTCTCCTCCGACGTTGTCCCACCCCCTTCCATTACTTTAGGTCCCAACACACTCCAGGTTGTAGATTCCACTAAACTTCTCGGCGTCACCATAGACAACAAACTAAATTGGAAACCACACGTCAGTGAAGTTGTCAAATCCTCTAGTTTCTGTCTCCACCTCCTCCGCCGACTCAAGTCCCTCCGAGTTCCTGCACCCGAGTTCCTCAGTGTTTACTCAACATTCATACTTTCCCAAGCTCACCTATGCCTCCCCTACTTGGTCTTCCTCCCTAAATGCCACACAACGTAAACACCTAGAAAAAGTGCAAAAGAGGGCATGCAAGATTATTCTCTCCCCTTCCTACTCCACATATCAAGAAACGCTCAACACACTGACCCCCTCGGCTCTCACTGACCATCACCACGACCTCATCTGCAAATTTGGTGAGAAGCTTCTGCACCATCGACAACGGCTCCTACTACCACCTGAGATCCCTCGCCCGAGAATTGCTGTTCGACACCACAACCGCATCCAACCCATACGAGTACGAATGATCGCTATAAGAACAGCCCAGTCCCAACCATTGTAAAAATTAACAATAACTTGTAATCAACCAGTGTGTTCATTCCCAGTCAATCTTACCTTTTTGCACTGTCACTATGTTGAAATGCCCTGTAGTTTGAGCTTCTCCCCACCTAGTTATAATATATCATATTTTTATCACTTATGTTACTTGTATATTATTTGTATATCAAGAGACCCATTCAACAATTGTGTAACTGTATATTTTCAGCCTTCTGGCTGACATGCTCTTTCAATAAACCGTTTATTATTATTATTATTATTATTATTATTATTATTATTATTATTATTATCATTATTATTATTATTACACACACACACACACAGGTGATGGTTGACGGGACACGTGATATAGTCAGGTACAGTACATGTATATGAACACTGTATCGGCGGTGACCTGAGCCTGTGGGGAGGGGGGTGGAAAGCCCGGCCAACCCACACGCGGCTCAGTGCCAAGTCAAAGGTCACGTGTGGCACTGCTGGTGGCACTGGAGGTGAGAGTAAAGGTGATGAACCTGACTACAGTTTCTACTCACCAGCAACCGACCGTTTTGTATTCCATGATATTAATAATAGGTTATATTAACAACAACAACAACAACAACAACAACAACAACAACAACAACAACAATAATAATAATAATAATAATAATAATAATAATAATAATAATAATAATAATAATAATAATAATAATAATAATAATAATAGTAATAATAATAATAATAATAATAATGTAAGAAAAAATAATGATAATAACAACGACTACAACTACAACATTAATAATAATTATAATAATAATAGCAACAACAACAACAACAACAACAATAATAATAATAATAATAATAATAATAATAATAATAATAATAATAATAATAATAATAATAGCAACAACAACAACAATAATAATAATAATAATAATAATAGCAACAACAACAACAAAAATAATAATAATAATAATAATAATAATAATAATAATAATAATAATAATAACACACGTATTATAACTATTAGAGATAAGAAAAGCATTACAGTAACTGGTAAATAATGGTGTGTGTGTGTGTGTGTGTGTGTGTGTGTTGGTTGGTGGCTACACAATAGGATAAAGCTGATGGGACCCGTGTGCACCTAGACACCCCCAGGCCGGCCACTAAAACTGAGGATTTGCTTCGTGTATGTCAGGGTTCAGGTGTTAGGTTAAGGGTGAGTTGGGTTAAGGGAGAACTAGCTTAAGGGGAGGAGGCCAGTAGGTTAGATTAAGCTTAGTCTTGAGTTTGATTGAGTTAAGATTTGGATTGGTTTGGGTTGGGTTAAATTACGCTTGGGTTAGGTTAAGTTAGGGGTCACAGTTTAAATGGTCTCAATCTTAATAGGCCCCCAATTATTAAAGGTACGTAAGACTGGGGCATGCTTGGACTGGGGCATGGGTTGGACTGGGGCATGCTTGGACTGGGGCATGCTTGGACTGGGGCATACTTGGACTGGGGCATGGTTGGACTGGGGCATGCTTGGACTGCGGCATGGTTGGACTGGGGGGCATGGGGATTTGGACTGGGGCATGTGGTTGGACTGGGGCATGGTTGGACTGGGGCATGCTTGGTTCAGGGGCCCACTTGGACTGGGGCATGGTTGGACTGGGGCATGTCTTGGACTGGGGCATGGTTGGACTGGGGCATGCTTGGACTGCGGCATGGTTGGACTGGGGCATGCCCGGACTGGGGCATGGTTGGACTGGGGCGTGCTTGGACTGGGGCGTGGCGGACTGGGGCATGCTTGGACTGGGGCATGCTTGGACTGGGGCATGCTTGGACTGGGGGCCCTTGGACTGGGGCATGTGGTTGGACTGAGGGCCCCGCGCTTGGACTGGGGCATGCTTGGACTGGGACATGGTTGGACTGCAGCATGGTTGGACTGGGGCATGGTTGGATTGGGGCATGCTTGGACTGGGGCATGTGGTTGGACTGGGACCCCGCTTGGACTGGGGCATGTGGTTGGACTGGGGCATGCTTGGACTGGGGCATGCTTGGACTGGGGCATGCTTGGACTGGGGCATGCTTGGACTGGGGCATGGTTGGACTGGGGCATGGTTGGACTGGGGCCCGCTTGGACTGGGGCATGTTTGGATGGGCATGTTTGGACTGGGGCATGTTTGGACTGGGGCATGCTTGGACTGGGGCATGCTTGGACGGGCATGCTAGGATGGGCATGCTAGGACTGGGGCATGCTTGGACTGGGGCATGCTGGACCAATGCTTGGACTGGGGCATGGTTGGACTGGGGCATGGTTGGACTGGGGCATGCTTGGACTGGGGCATGGTTGGACTGGGGCCCGCTTGGACTGGGAGCCGGGAAAGTGTCTCAGATTTAGTCCACACTTCCGGGCTGACAGTAACACACGATCTTTAACCTTAGGCTCTGACATACTGCCTGAAGACCGACTCTCACCTGCCGGGGAGTCATTACACTATCGAGCCGTTTTACCTGAAGGATCTCCAACCCGACTTATTTCACCGGAGGATTAACCACCATAACCCAACCCAACCTGAACTAATCTAACCTATCCTAACCTGACCTAACCTAACCTAACCCAACCTGACCTAGCCAACCCTTAGGTGAAATAAGGTAGTGAGATTGTTCAGGTGATCTGTATAGACCTGTGACTACTGTATGTATGTGGTACGTGTGTGTGTGTGTGTGTGTGTGTGTGTGTGTGTGTGTGTGTGTGTGTGTGTGTGTGTGTGTGTGTGTGTTCAAGAGATGCCAGGTACAGTCACCGGTACGAGCCAGTACAGTGTAATTACATTTTATTTCACCTGAAGATAAACCACCCTATACCTTATTTCACCTGAAGATAAACCACCTATACCTTATTTCACCTGAAAATAAACCACCCTATACCTTATTTCACCTGAAGTAAACCACCCTATACCTTATTTCACCTGAAGATAAACCACCCTATACCTTATTTCACCTGAAGGTAAACCACCCTATACCTTATTTCACCTGAAGGTAAACCACCCTATACCTATTTCACCTGAAGTAAACCCCTATACCTTATTTCACCTGAAGGTAAACCACCCTATACCTTATTTCACCAGAAGAACCAACCCTATTCCTTATTTCACCTGAAGATAAACCACCTACCTTATTTCACCTGAAGGTAAACCCACCCTATACCTTATTTCACCAGAAGATAAACCACCCTATTCCTTATTTCACCTGAAGATAAACCACCCTATACCTTATTTCACCTGAAGGTAAACCACCCTATACCTTATTTCACCTGAAGGTAAACCACCCTATACCTTATTTCACCTGAAGATAAACCAATCCTATACCTTATTTCACCTGAAGGTAAACCACCCTATACCTATTTCACCTGAAGATAAACCACCCTATTCCTTATTTCACCTGAAGATAAACCACCCTATACCTTATTTCACCTGAGGTAAACCACCCTATACCTTATTTCACCTGAAGGTAAACCACCCTATACCTTATTTCACCAGAAGATAAACCAACCCTATTCCTATTTCACCTGAAGATAAACCAACCCCTATACTTTATTTCACCTGAAGGTAAACCACCCTATACCTTATTTCACCTGAAGGTAAACCACCTTATACCTTATTTCACCAGAAGATAAACCACCCTATTCCTTATTTCACCTGAAGATAAACCACCCCTATACCTTATTTCACCTTGAAGATAAACCACCTATTCCTTATTTCACCTGAAGATAAACCACCCTACCTTATTTCACCAGAAGATAAACCACCCTATACCTTATTTCACCTGAAGATAAACCACACCTATACCTTATTTCACCAGAAGATAAACCACCCTATTCTATTTCACCAGAAGATAAACCAACCTATACCTTATTTCACCAGAAGATAAACCCTATACCTTATATTCAGAAGATAAACCACCCTATACCTTATTTCACCTGAGGATAAACCACCCTATACCTTATTTCACCTGAAGATAAACCAAAACCTATACCTTATTTCACCTGAAGATAAACCAAAACCTATACCTTATTTCACCTGAAGCTAAACCAACCTATACCTTATTTCACCTGAAGATAAACCACCTACTAACCTAACCTAACCTTCAAGTAATGCTATATTCATTTAAGAACATTATTAACATTTCACGTCATTAAATACATAACATTGATCCCGTTAAAGCAAAATGCCTTTATACTGTACAACGGACCAACGAACACTCGATCAGTACAGCGGTTCATTAAGCACATGCAACTCTAACACTTGTGATGTAATCGTTAATTTTACCTTGTCAAGCCAAGTGTCAAGGCACATTCGATCTCATCTCATCTCTCTCAACCAGCGTGGGTCCACCTTGAGTCTACCTTGGAGATACCTCGAGCCTACCTGGAGAATATCTTGAGTCTACCTGGGGTATACCTTGAGTCTACCTGAGATACCTCGAGTTTACCTGAGTATACCTCGAGCCTACCTGAGTATACCTCGAGTCTATTTGAGTATACCTCGGCCTACCTTGAGTACTACCTCGAGTCTACCTGAGTATACCTCGAGTCTACCTGAGTATACCTCGAGTCCACCCAGGCATACCTCGAGCCTGAGTATACCGAGTCTACCTGAGTATACCTTGAGTCTACCTGAGTATACCTGAGTCTACCTGGAGACACCTCGAGTCTACCTGGAGTATACCTTGAGTCTACCTGGAGGTATCTTGAGTCTACTCCGGAGTATACCTCGAGTCTACTTGGAGTATACCTCGAGTCTACTCTGGGTATACCTCGAGTCTACCATGTTGTCATCGAGTCCTTGGCCACTGCTCGTACACTCTCACCCAGAAAGAAAATCACATCACCACACGAGTAATGACACAACATAACAACACTTCACAAACACCTCAGGTAAGGGCTGAGGTAATTAGGGAGAAGATTAAACACATTACTGACCTGTAGAAACACTAAAGGATCTTCTACTTGTCTGTATTCACCTTATCTTCTTCTACTTCCCTCTTCCTCTTTTCCTCACACTCCTTCTTATTCCAGTGGCACCCTCCATCCCTCCCCTCTTCTCTCCCTCCTCCTCCTCCTCTTCTTCCATGTTCATTCCCTCCTCCCCCATATCCTTATTCCAGTATTATCCTCCCTCATCTCCCTTTCTTCATCCCACCTCCTCTTCTCCTCCTCCCTATCCTTATTCCAGGAGCATCCTCCCTCTCTCCCTTCCATCCCTCCTTCTCCTTCTCCTTATCCTTATTCCAGTGGTATCCTCACCTCCTCTTCCTTCCTTCCTTCCCCCTCCTCTTCTCTCCTCCACCCCCAGGTATGTCCCCAGGGTCAGGCTGGGTCACGGATGTCCTAAAACGTACAGGAACGACCATACGCATTATACTGCCCTTAGTGCACCCTTACCCCGGTGCTCTCCCAATCCACTTTTTATACTTGTAATTTCCAACACTTAAAACTTTTACTCCCGTGACTAATCGAATGAGTGTGTGTTATGTTTATGTTATGTTGCTATATGTTATGTTATGTTATGTTGCTATATGTTATGTTATGCTACTAGCGTTATGTTATGTTATGTTACGTTACGTTATGTTACGTTATGTTATGTTTTATGTTATGTTATGCCACGAAAAAACCACCCACCCCACGCCACGTTTATGCTATGTTAGCGCTATGCGCGTTATGTTATGCTCATGTTGCTATGTTATGTTATGTTATGCCCCCATATGTTATGTTATGCTCTATGTTATGCCATGTCTTATGTCATGCTTATGTTATGTTATGTCACACGTTATGCTTCATGTTCTTATGCTATGTTATGTTATATGTTATGTCATGTTATGTCACATATGTTATGCTGCTATACAAATATGTTATGTCATGTTGCTATATGTTACGTTGCTATATGTTATGTTATGTTTATGTTATGTTATGTTTTATGTTATGTTATGTTTTTATGTTATGTTATGTTTATGTTATGTTATGTTTTATGTTATGTTATGTTATGTTTTATGTTATGTTTATGTTTTATGTTATGTTATGTTGCTATGTTATGCTATGTTTTATGTTATGTTATGTTGTATGTTATGTTATGTTATGTTATGTTATGTTATGTTATGTTTATGTTATGTTATGTTTTATGTTTATGTTATGTTGCATATGTTATGCTATGTTTTATGTTATGTTATGTTATGTTATGTTATGTTATGTTATGTTATGTTATGTCATGTTATGTTATGTTATGCTATGTTTTATGTTATGTTATGTTGTATGTTATGTTATGTTATTTTATGTCATGTTATGTTATGTTATGATGTTATGTTATGTTGTATGTTATGTTATGTTATTTTATGTCATGTTATGTTATGTTATGTTATGTTTTATGTTATGTTATGTTGTATGTTATGTTATGTTATGCTATGTTACATATGTTATGTTATGTTTTATGTTATGTTAATGTTTTATGTTATGTTATGTTATGCTATGTTTTATGTTATGTTATGTTTGTATGTTGTTATGTTATGTTGCTATATGTTATATCGTGTTTCTATGTTATGTTATGTTTTATGTTATGTTATGTTGTTATGTGTTATGTTATGTTGCTATATGTTATGTAAATGTTTTTTATGTTATGTCATGTTTTATGTTATGTTATGTTTTATGTTGTTATGTTATGTTGCTATATAAATACTCTGATATATACGCTCACACTCACTCACAAAGAGTACTTACATACATACACACTCTCACACATATATCCAACACACATCCATCTCCACACACACACCCAGACCTCCACTCATCCTCCTACCTCTCAACCCCCACCATCCTCTTCACCAACCCCCACACACACTCTTCTCATCATCAAGTCCATTTTACAGCATCTTTCAAGTCCATATTTTCACTCATTATATATCCCGTGAATAAGCCCATAGTTTTTTCAGCCTCACACAATCAATGACACTGTTGGCATTTTTCACACGCTGGATAATGTTGTTGGGTAAAAGGTGTAGCGGGGTGACAAGAGGTGATTGTTGAGGGAAGCCGGCCTGGTATTAATAGCTGAATACGTCAACCTTCAACCTCTGTAAAATATACTTTGTGTGGGGTTGTTTTAGTTGTCGTAATGCGTGGTGAAAAAAAAAGTGCTTTATACATCTATACATAAAAACATACATTCATACATATACTACTACTTTCCTATCAATCGGAATCGAGTATGACGATCATCCAGCTATGATACGATGATATGAGTTATTAAGGATGTCACCTAGGTTGGTGAGTTCTGAGGTGACTAAAGAGGCCGATACAGGACCGGCAGGGTGTGGGGGCTACATCTAGTGCGGAGGCGGCGGCTGCGTCTTTCTGGCGTTTGCGCAAGACTGCCTCGGTTTGCAGTCGGCCAATTCGAAAGTATCGACACCTTTTGTGTGGTGCTCCTCCGAGCGTTATGGTGAAGAGTAATTGTCTCCCAGGTGAGGGGTCGATTGGCACTTTTTTCAGGTTTGTCTAAGACTATCCTTATACCTTTACGTTGCCCGCCAGAGTTACGTTTACTATTTGTTAGGTGACTGTAAAGTAGCTGCTGAGCAATACGTAACCGAACGAAGTAATACTGA
>NW_024753329.1:0-6058 GCF_018991925.1 Homarus americanus
AAACTCACAATGTGCTTTCTGTATACATGTTGTATTGGATGTACATTACAATGCAGCTTGGTGCTGGGAAGGCAGCATGGCTACAAGCGTTGAGTAGAGAGAGCTGGTTGGTGAGGGTGCTCAGAGGAGGACAAGCTTGTGGGTCGCCATGCTCGCCGGCAGGAGCGAGGGCCGCCAGGCAGCGGCGGAGGAGGTGGTGTTGCTTGCTGCGGCTGTAGCTAGAAGAAGAGAGAGGTCACCACGAGGTCAGGTCTTAAATAGCGGGGCTAGGCGTGGCTTAGTAGTTGACCTCCGTGATGTATGGCGGCGCTGGTTGACCCAGACCACGAGGCATACACTGGGGAATTCGCGGGGTCGGCTACGCAGCGACAAACAGCGTTTGTAGGGGAGAAATCCACTACACTATATTAGAAGGGGAAAGGGGGGGGCTGTTTCGTTTCATCATTCACCAAACACAATTACTGCCATACATTCGAAGTTCATTGTGGTATTATTGGTGGACACGTGAATTATGGCTGACAGGACTATAGATATACAATGTTAGCAAACTTCGTGCTTTTAACTCCATACTAACATGTCTGGTGGTAAATTGAAGCTTGACATTCTTTTTCTTTTTTTACAGGAACAAGTCTTACAACGACATTAGTGTTTAATTTTCTTGTCGATTTTAGGTTTTCTCTATGTAAAATTTCACACACACTTACATTAATACATTTTATAATTCATGTATAAGTGAATATAAGAGAGAAACAATATTTACGAATTTAATACATTCTGGGAACCACAAACATAACTTACTACTGATCATTAATTGTATGTTTCACGTGTATGTATGGCACTACAAACATTACTTCAGTTAATACAACTATTTTTAGTAGTGTATTGTTAATAATAATAAACTAAACCAATATTTATACAGCTAATATTTTATGTGTAGTTTGTTAAGTAAACCTTTCCAATGCTGGATAAAAAGATGTCTGCTATTGGGAGTGTCCGGTATTAAGAAGTCTGTTATTAAGAGGGTCTGTTATTGTGAAGTCTGCTATTGAGAGTATTTGCTATTGAGAGGGTCTGCTATTGTGAAGTCTATCTACTATTGAGAGTGTTTGCTATTGAGAGTGTTTGCTATTGTGAAGTCTATCTACTATTGAGAGTGTTTGCTATTGAGAGTGTTTGCTATTGTGAAGTCTATCTACTATTGAGAGTGTTTGCTATTGAGAGTGTTTGCTATTGTGAAGTCTGTTAATGATGTCTGCTGTTACTTTTACTTTATCCTCTTTACTTTTGATCGGCCGCTAGCCGCCGGGCGATCGGTCACGACTCTGTCACGCACTGTTGGCAAATGCTATGGGCATGCACCGGCTCCTGAATATTACCTGAACCAGCTCCAGTGTTGGTCCGTCTGGTCTTGAAAGAGCTCACGGTGCTGTCTGTACTCTCTGGTAGATTGTTCCAAGAGTTCACAACTCTCACTCCGAAAAAGTTTGCCCTCACAGTTTTCTGGACCTGCGGCTTCTTCAATCTTGAGCTGTGACCCCTTGTGGGGCAAGCGTCCGCCAGCTTCAAGTAAGGACACTCGACTGAGTAGTGCCCCTTGCGATGCATATACACCTCAATTAGGTTGCCCCTTGCCCGTTTGTAGTATAAGCTAGACAAGTTCAGGCGCTCCAATCTCTCAGGGTAGTTGAGGTGCCAAAGTGCAGGCACCAGTCTGGTGGCCCTCCTTTGAACATTTTCAACCAACTGACAGTCCCTAGCATATCTCGGGGACCAGACGGGGCCGACTGTACTCGGATGAGGATGCACTTCACTCCTGAAAGATGGGTTACAGGGGCCGGACCCGTCTAGATATCTGAACGACCTTCTTATAAGACCCAATAATTTATTTGCCCTAATTTGCCTTCTTCTGTAATGGCCGAGAACTTCAGCTCATTGTCCAGCGTACACACCTAGGTCCTTCTCATTCCAGTCACAAAATACAGTGGTCCTTGGTTAACAGGCGCCTTAGTTAGCGAAATTTCTGTCAACGATTTGCCTTCCATAAGATTCTTAACTTCGGTTAACGAGCAATCCCTTGATTAACGAGTTTCTTACGAGCCAACCTGAACATGATTTCGCTTGCATTTGGCGGTCCACCAGCTGTAGTATTAGTCCGCCAATACAGTAATCGGTTCTAGGGCTTAAATTCCTTACCATTTTAGCAAATATCAAGAAGTTTATACTATTCAATAATTTTAAAAGTATAATATTAAATTTTTTACTCATTTTAACAATTATTGAACATAATTGAAGGTTATGAAACTAGTTTTATGCGTGCCATCCAGCCTCTCGACACGCCATACAGGCGTCAGTCTTTGTATCTTTTCAGTGGAGGTAACATCTTGCTTGAGACTCTCTTCAACTAAATGCCTTTTTTCTGTTTTTGCAAGCAAATTTTTGGTCATTTTGAAATTTATTTTACATATTGACTGCCTTTTTAACTACGTTTTGTCTTACAGTTGTTTCTTTATAGTTACGAATTCATGGAACAGGTGCAGTGCCCTGGGTGCTTATTGCCACTCAGGTCACAATGATACTTTAAAGAATGGAATATATTAAGGATAAAAGTGAAATATGCAAGGATCAGGGTGAAGGGCCTTGGTCAGCTAGTTTTACTCAGCGACCACGTCACAATTTTGTTGTTATTCCGACAAAGAGATTATGGTACAGGTTGACTATCAAAAATCCGGCAACCGATAAACCCGGAACCTTCAGTTTTCCGGCATAGTTCGGGCGCATTTTCCAAATACGGTCAACCCTCACTTTCGTGGTCCCACATTCGGCGTTTGCAGCGGTACCCTGCCAAGAGAACCCAGGATGCTTACATTCCGGCGATGCGTGTACCCCTTTACGCTGAGGCGGCTGGCAAGCCGCGCCATTTTTGGATCCAAACCTCCCGCCATCCGCCATGTTGTGTAAGCAGTGCGAACATGGTGCGCACAAGGTCGCCCAGTCATCAAAACATTACCAGTTCTTCACCCGCCACCCACCACAGCCGGCCCAAGTCATTGATAGTGATAATTATGGTGAGGATATGGACTTATATGGACTTTGGGGGGTTTGACAAAGAGGCCCTGCAAGCCTCTGTGGTGGATAGTGATACAAGTGATACAGGTGAGGGCCAATAATCTGCCCTCTGCCTCGGAACCAACCGCCCATCCCCGTGTGCCCAGCCATCTTTTCTACTAATGTAAGTGTTAAAAAACCTAATATTATTCATATTTCTCTTAATTATTAATTGTGTGTGCATACCATCATAAAGTTAAGATAATATTTGTACTACAACATAGTTGTGTGTCATCAAAAAGTGGAGTTTGGGGGTCGGCCCGGTCTCTATTTCAATTAATCCCATATGTTATGTTATTCACTTTACGCGTTTCTCACTTTCCACGGTACCCTGTGGGTTACATTAACCGCGTAAAGTGAGGGTTGACTAACTATTTCTTTGTTTATTTAATGAAGATATATGTTTTAGCTCATAAAATTCATACAAATTACCCGGCCAGAATATAATTTACATTGCTAGAATTCTTACAATTTGATGATCATTTTGAATATAAACATCAAAAATTTTGCATTAGACATGCAAATTTTAGATATAATGTTTACTCTGAGTAAATATGTTATCTTTTGTGCAAAATATATGATATTTATATTCAAAATATTCCTGGTCTTACAAGGAATCCAGCAATGTCAATTATATTATCCTAACTTAAGTGTTTAATTTTCTTTGTTTAAAGGACTGTACAGGTAGTCATTTTCTGTTAAACTTTTACAGCAAATATAACCATCAGTTTTCCGGCATTTTCGAAAATCCGGCACTCCTCAGGTCCTGAGGTTGCCGGATTTTTGATAGTCAACCTGTAATATTTATTTATATTCCACCCATCATTTGCTTAATAAATATTTGTGATAATATGCAATATTATATAATTATATACTTGTTAAAAAGAGTGGAGTGAAAAAGTTATCAGTATTGTAAAATAGTATTCAGACTTAATCTAGGTGACTGTTCCAATTCTTCCAAGTTCCAGTGTTTAAACACCCCACCACAATATGCAAGCTTCATATATTTTGGAGTGTGCTCAGTTACCGTTAATATTGTGTGCTGAACATCACGAGCATTTCAATGATGGTAGCAATTGTAACTATATAATTATATTGTGTTATAAGACAACACATTCCATGACATGTCATACAGATCATTGTATACCACACAATACATAATTTGTGGCTGTTAAGTTACTTTGTTATGAATTTTCATGCGATATAGTTTAAGACATCATTAAGGACATGGATTTAAGATAACACTGTAGGTGAGTTAATATATATTAATTGTATTTACAAACAATACTAAAATCCAAACAATACACCAATACACACATCTTAGTATTTGGTCCAGCCACCCATTGCATTCAAGACTTCATCAAGGCGATTAGGGATGGAATCGACCAGCTTCAGACACACCCCTGGTCGTTGACGTATACTCTCCCACATGTCGTAAGCTTTGGCCTCTATTGCTGCACAGGTTCGCTGCTCCCCAATATCCCAATCACGTTTCATTTTGGCCCAAATATGTTCAATCGGATTAATATCACATCCTAGTGTTGGCCAGTCGATGACCTCAATTTCAGGGTGATCCTGGAGGTAGTCCTTCACTATGTTGCTGGTATGAATGGGACTGTTGTCATGAACCAGCCTGATAGTGTGGGGGGCTGGAACTGCCATAGCCCGGTCTGTAGAAATTAGCACTTGCTCCAGGATGTCTACATACTGCTCACCAGTGAAACGGCCATTGATCTTGACCAGTTCACTTGGCCCATGTGCCCACATCCACCCCCAGAATCACACTGACACCCTACCTCTCACTGAGCGATGTTGAATGTGTTTCTCATGGTAGCGTGTGTTGGAGGGCCTCCAGCACTGCCTTGCTTCGGCTCCCACTGACCTGAACACCGTTTCATCGGTAAATATAATGGTTCTCCAGTATTCTTCTCGATGTGGAAGTTGTTCCAATGCAAAGCCGAGTCGATACTCCTTGTGAGTAGGTGTTAGCCACCCTTTGTGAGCTGGAATATGGCAGTCGATCCCGGCTTCATGAAGTCGGTGTCTCGTCGTCATGTGATGGCAGTTGAGGCCCAGATTTCTTGTATGCTCCACTGATGTTCGCATTGGTTATGGTGTTGCAGCTGCCACGATCATGGCGTCCATCCTTGCCGACGTTACTCTTGGCCTCCCGCTTCGAGGTTTCGTCTCCACTGAGCCCTCTTCCTCCCACCGGCGGATCCACCTCCTAATCGTCTTGGTGCTCCTCCCCACTTCGAGAGCAATGTTCGGCACAGTTGCCCCGGCTCTCCACATCCCGATGATTTGGCCTCGCTCAGCAATCACTGCCGACGAATTTACTCGTCCTGCAGGCATATCTGAAATGGCAGAGTAATATTATGTTGTGGTAACTGATGCAGGCTTTTATATACTAGAGTAAATTAATGGTATTAGTAACACCTAGGTTAAGTATTATTACTCTGACATAACGTTTTGGTAAATCTTTTTGGATCTACTGCCCAAGAAACCCTTCCTATTTCATGTATTCATAGTGAACTGCAAGTGGATCCTCCCCACCCCCACCCCCAAACCTCCACCACCACCCCTGCGACTGTAGAGTGAACATTCGCCGATAATCATCATCATCATCAAGATTTAGTTTAACCAGACCACTGACACCCATTTGAGTCTCTCCTAGGGCTGGCCAGAGGGATTAGTTAACATATATTTGTGTTTCTATAATTTAGTGTTATATTGTTTGGAGGAGATTATAGTATTTCAAAAAGGTCAAAACTGAACTTAGCGAAAATTTTGGGGTCTCTGCTAAAATATCTTACATTGTAGGGGTAGTGAAGCACATTGTTCGATACTGATTATAAATAGGGCATTCAATGAGAATATGTTGGACTGTTATTTGTGTTCGGCAGTTGGAGCATATACTAGGTGGGGCTCCATTAGGGGAAGACATGAGTTG
>NW_024753330.1:0-6586 GCF_018991925.1 Homarus americanus
AGTGTTAGGGTGTGTTATGTCAGTGTTAGGGTGTGTTATGTCAGTGTTAGGGTGTGTGTGGTGTTAGGATGAGTTATGTCGGTGTTGGGTGTGTTATGTAAGTGTTAGGGTGTGTTATGTCAGTGTTGGGGTGTGTTATGTCGGTGTTAGGTGTGTTATGTTGGTGATAGGGTGTGTTATGTCAGTGTTGATTGTGTTATGTCAGTGTTAGGGTGTGTTATGTTGGTGTTAGGATGAGTTATGTCAGTGTTAGGGTGTGTTATGTCAGTGTTAGGGTGTGTTATGTCAGTGTTAGGGTGTGTTATGTTAGTGGTGAGTTATGTTGAGTGTTAGGGTGTGTTATGTCAGTGTTAGGGTGTGTTATGTCAGTGTTAGGGTGTGTTATGTCGGTGTTAGAGGTGTGTTATGTCAGTGTTAGGGTGTGTTATGTCAGTGTTAGGGTGTGTTATGTCAGTATTAGGGTGAGTTATGTCGGTGTTGGGTGGTTATGTTGGTGTTAAGTTGTGTTATGTCAGTGTTAGGGTGTATATGTCAGTGTAGGGTGTCATATGTTGGTGTTAGGTTGAGTTATGTTGGTGTTAGGGTGTGTTATGTCAGTGTTAGGTGAGTTATGTTAGTGTTAGGGTGTGTTATGTCGAGTGTTAGGGTGGGTTATGTCAGTGTTAGGGTGAGTTATGTTGGTGTTAGGGTGTGTTATGTCGGGGTTAGTGTTATTGTGTTATGTTAGTGAGAGTTATTTTTGTGTTAGAGTGAGTTATGTTAGTGTCAGGGTGGTTTTATGTCAGTGTTAGGGGTGAGTTATGTTAGTGTTAGGGTGTGTTATGTCAGTGTTAGGGTGAGTTATGTGAGTGTTAGGGTGAGTTATGTTGGTGTTTAGAGTGTTATGTTGGTGATAGGGTGAGTTGTGTCTGTTAGGGTGAGTTATGTTAGTGTTAGGGTGAGTTGCAGTATTGGGGTGTGTTATGTTAGTGTTAGGATGAGTTATGCCAGTGTTAGGGTGAGTTATGTCAGTGTTAGGGTGTGTTATGTTAGTGTTAGAATTGGTTTTGTTAGGGTGTGTTATGTCAGTGTTAGGTTGTGTTATGTCAGTGTTAGGGTGGTTATGTCAGTGTTAGGTGTGTTATGTCAGTGTTAGGGTGAGTTATGTTGGTGTTAGGGTGAGGTTATGTTGGTGTTGGGGTGTTATGTCAGTGTTAGGGTGTGTTATGTTGGTGATAGGGTGTATTATGTCAGTGTTAGGGTGAGTTATGTCAGTGTTAGAGTTGTGTTATGTCAGTGTTAGGGTGTTATGTCAGTGTTAGGGTAAGTTATGTTGGTGTTGGGGTGTGTTGTTGAGTGTTAGGATGAGTTATGTCAGTGTTAGGGTGAGTTATGTCAGTGTTAGGGTGTGTTATGTTGGTGTTAGGGTGTGTTATGTTAGTGTTAGGATGAGTTATGTCAGTGTTAGGTGAGTTATGTCAGTGTTAGGGTGGTTATGTCAGTGTTAGGGTGTGTTATGTTAGTGTTAGGGTAGGTTTGTTGGTGTTAGGGTGTGTTATGTCAGTGTTGGAGTGTGTTATGTCGGTGTTAGGGTGGAGTTATGTCAGTGTTAGGTGTGTTATGTCAGGTTAGGAAGGTTATTTAGTGCTTGGGTGAGTTATGTTAGTGTTAGGGTGTGTTATGTTAGTGTTAGGATGTATTATGTTAATGTTAGGGTGAGTTATGTCAGTGTTAGGGTGTGTTGTGTTATGTTAGTGTTAGGGTGAGTTATGTCAGTGTTTGGGTGTGTTATGTCAGTGTTAGGGTGTGTTATGTCAGTGTTAGGGTGAGTTATGTCAGTGTTAGGGTGAGTTATGTTAGTGTTAGGTTGAGTTATGTTAGTGTTTGGGTGTGTTATGTATGTTAGTGGTAGGGTGGTTATGTCAGTGTTAGGGTGAGTTATGTTGGTGTTAGGGTGAGTTGTCAGTGTTGGGTGTGTTATGTTAGTGTTAGGATGAGTTATGCCAGTGTTAGGGTGAGTTATGTCAGTGTTAGGGTGTGTTATGTTAGTGTTAGGAAGTTTTGTTGGGGTGTGTTATGTCAGTGTAGGGTGTGTTATCAGTGTTGGGTGAGTTATGTCAGTGTTAGGGTGTGTTATGTCTGGTGTTAGGGGTGAGTTATGTTAGTGTTAGCGTGAGTTATGTCAGTGTTAGGGTGAGTTATGTCAGTGTTAGGGTGTGTTATGTCAGTGTTGGGTGAGTTATGTCAGTGTTAGGGTTGTTATGTTAGTGTTAGGATGAGTTTATGCCGGTGTTAGGGTGGTTATTCGGTGTTAGGGTGTGTTATGTTGGTGTTGGGGTAAGTTATGTCAGTGTTAGGGTGTGTTGTTAGTGTGTTATGTCAGTGTTAGGGTGAGTTATGTCAGTGTTAGGGTGTGTTATGTCAGTGTTAGGGTGTGTTATGTCAGTGTTAGGGTAGAGTTATGTTGGTGTTGTTGGGGTGTGTTGTTGGTGTTAGGATGGGTTATGTCAGGTTAGGGTGAGTTATGTTGAGTGTTAGGGTGTGTTATGTCAGTGTTAGAGTTAGTGTTATGTCAGTGTTAGAGTGTGTTATGTTAGTGATAGGGTGTGTTATGTTAGTGTGAGGTGTGTTATGCTGGTGTTAGGATGAGTTTTGCCAGTGTTGTTGGGGTGAGTTATGTCAGTGTTAGGGTGAGTTATCTCAGTGTTGGTGTGTTATGTTTGTGTTAGGGTAAGTTTTGTTGGTGTTGGGGTGTGTTATGTCAGTGTTAGGGTGTGTTATGTCAATGTTTGGGTGAGTTATGTTGGTGTTAGGGTGTTATGTTAGTGATAGGGTGTGTTATGTTAGTGTGAGGTGTGTTATGCTAGAGTTAGGATTAGGTTTATGATGTTAGGTGAGTTATGTCAGTGTTAGGTTGAGTTATTCTCAGTGTTAGGGTGAGTTATGTTAGTGTTAGGGTGTATTATGTTAGTGTTAGGGTGTGTTATGTCAGTGTTAGGGTGAGTTATGTTAGTGTTGGGTGAGTTATGTCAGCGTTAGGGTGTGTTATGTCGTGTTAGGATGAGTTATGCCAGTGTTAGGGTGAGTTATGTCAGTGTTGGGGTGGAGTTATGTCAGTGTTAGGGGTGTGTTATGTCAGTGTTAGGGTGTGTTATGTCGGTGTTAGGGTGTGTTATGTTAGTGATAGGTGTGTTATGTTGGTGGTGTGTTATGCTAGTGTTAGGATGAGTTATGCCAGTGTTAGCGTGAGTTATATCAGTGTTAGGGTGTGTTATGTCAGTGTTAGGTTGTGTTATGTTAGTGTTAGGGTGTGTTATGTTAGTGTTAGGATGAGTTATGTCAGTGTTAGGGTGTGTTATGTCAGTGTTAGAGTGTGTTATGTCAGTGTTAGGGTGAGTTATGTCGGTGTTAGGTGTTTTATGTCGGGTTAGGGGTAGTTATGTTAGTGTTGGGTGAGTTATGTTAGTGTTAGGGTGTGTTATGTCAGTGTTAGGGTGTATTATGTTAGTGTTAGGGTGAGTTATGTCAGTGTTGGGGTGTGTTATGTCAGGGTTAGGGTAAGTTATGTTAGTGCTTGGGTGGGTTATGTTAGTGTTAGAGTGTGTTATGTCAGTGTTGGATGTATTATGTCAGTGTTAGGGTGTGTTATGTTGGTGTTAGGGTGAGTTATGTCAGTGTTGGCGTGTGTTGTGTTATGTTAGTGTTGGTGTTGTTATATTAGTGATAGGGTGAGTTATGTCGGTGTTTAGGGTGTGTTATGTCAGTGTTAGGGTGTGTTATGTCAGTGTTGGGGGAGTTATGTTAGTGTTAGGGTGAGTTATGTTGTGTTTGAGTGTGTTATGTTGGTGGTGAGGTGAGTTGTGTCAGTGTTAGGGTGAGTTATGTTAGTGTTAGGGTGAGTTGTCAGTGTTAGGGTGTGTTATGTTAGTGTTAGGATGAGTTATGTCAGTGTTAGGGTGAGTTATGTCAGTGTTAGGGTGTGTTATGTCAGTGTTAGGGTGAGTTATGTCAGTGTTGGTGTGTTATGTCAGTGTTAGGGTAAGTTATGTTGGTGTTAGGGTGTGTTATGTTAGTGTTAGGATGAGTTATGTCAGTGTTAGGGTGAGTTATGTCAGTGTTGGGGTGTGTTATGTTAGGTGTTAGGGTGAGTTTTGTAGTGTTAGGTTAGTGTTATATCAGTGTTAGGGTGTGTTATGTCAGTATTAGGTGAGTTATGTCAGTGTTAGGGTGAGTTATGTTAGTGTTAGGGTGTGTTATGTCAGTGTTAGGGTGTAATATGTCAGTGTTAGGTGTGATATGTTAGTGTTAGGTTGAGTTATGTTAGTGTTAAAGGTGTGTTATGTCAGTGTTAGGGTGAGTTATGTTGGTGTTAGGGTGTGTTATGTGTCAGTGTTAGGGTGAGTTATGTCAGTGTTAGGGTGAGTTATGTTGGTGTTAGGGTGTGTGTTATGTCAGGGTTGGTGTGTTTTTTTAGTGTGGTTATTTTTGTGTTGGGTTATGTTAGTGTTAGGGTGTGTTATGTCAGTGTTAGGGTGAGTTATGTTTAGTGTTAGGGTGTGTTATGTCAGTGTTAGGGTGAGTTATGTCAGTGTTGGGGTGAGTTATGCTAGTGTTGGGGTGTGTTATGTCAGTGTTAGGGTGAGTTATGTCGGTGTTGGGTGAGTTATGTTAGTGTTAATGGTGAGTTATGTCAGTGTTAGGGTGAGTTGTGTTAGTGTTAGGGTGAGTTATGTTAGTGTTAGGGTGAGTTATGTTAGTGTTAGGGTGTGTTATGTCAGTGTTAGGTTGTATTATGTTGGGTTGGGTTATGTCAGTGTTAGGGTGAGTAATGTCAGTGTTAGGGTGTGTTATGTTGGTGTTAGTGTGTTGTGTTTGGGGTGAGTTATGTTAGTGTTGATTTATGTTGGTGTTAGGGGTGTTATGGAAGTGTTGGGTGTATTATGTTTGGGTGGGTTATGTCAGTGTTAGGGTGAGTAATGTCAGTGTTAGGGTGTGTTGTGTTATGTTAGTGTGTGTTATGTTAGTGTTAGGGTGAGTTATGTTGGTGTTAGGGTGATTTATGTTAGTGTTAAGGTGTGTTATGTAGTGTTAAGGTGTATTATGTTAGGTTGGGTTATGTCAGTGTTAGGTGGAGTAATGTCAGTGTTAGGTGAGTAATGTCAGTGTTAGGGTGTGTTATGTTAGTGTTAGTGTGTGTTATGTTAGCGTTAGGGTGATTTGTAAAAATAATAATAATAATAATAATAATAATAATAATAATAATAATTAACGGTTATTGAAGGCTTGGCAGCCAGAGGCTGAAAATATACAGTAACATAATTGGGAATGGCTTTCATTACAAATAATATACAAGTAACATAAGTGACACAAATAAGATATATAATAACTAGATGGGAAAACAAACTACAGTGCATTTCAACATAGTGACAGAGCAAGTAGTATTTACTAGGAGTGAATACACTGGTTTTATACAAGTTATTGATAATATTTAATGGTTGGGACTGGGCTGTTCTTATAGGGTTAAGTGTTTTATGTCAGTGTTAGGGTGCGTTATGTCAGTGTTAGGATGCGTTGTCAGTGTTAGGGTGAGTTATGTTAGTGTTAGGGCGTGTTATGTCAGGGGGAGTTATGTTAGTGTTAGGGTGAGTTATGTTAGTGTTAGGTTGAGATATGTCAGTGTTAAAGTGTGTTATGACAGTGTTAG
The DNA here is from genome assembly GCF_018991925.1 of Homarus americanus. Taxonomy (NCBI): domain Eukaryota; kingdom Metazoa; phylum Arthropoda; class Malacostraca; order Decapoda; family Nephropidae; genus Homarus; species Homarus americanus. The sequence goes on from NW_024753330.1 coordinate 5,684, forward strand.
TGTGTGTTATGTTAGTGTTAGGGTGAGCTATGTTAGTGTTAGGGTGTGTTATGTCAGTGTTAGGGTGTGTTATGTCAGTGTTAGGGTGTGTTGTGTTAGTGTTAGGGGTGTGTTATTATTGTGTTAGGGTCCAGTTATGTCCCAAGTGTTAGGGTGTGTTATGTCGGTGTTAGGGTGTGTTGTGTTAGTGTTGGGGTCAGTTATGTCAGTGTTAGGGTGTGTTATGTCAGTGTTAGGGTGTGTTGTGTTAGTGTTAGGGTCAGTTATGTCAGTGTTAGGGTGTGCTATGTCAGTGTTAGGGTGAGTTATGTTAGTGTTATTGTGAGTTATGTTAGTGTTATTGTGAGTTATGTCAGTGTTAGGGTGAGTTATGTTAGTGTTATTGTGAGTTATGTTAGTGTTATTGTGAGTTATCTCAGTGACAGGGTGAGTTATGTCAGTGACAGGGTGAGTTATGTTAGTGTTATTGTGAGTTATGTCAGTGTTATTGTGAGTTATGTCAGTGTTAGGGTGAGTTATGTCAGTGTTAGGGTGTGTGTTATGTTGGTGTTATTGTGGGTTATATTCAGTGTTAGATTGAGTTGCATGGTCTTTAGGGTGTGTTATGTTGGTGTTATTGTGAGTTATGTTGGTGTTGTTGTGAGTTATGTCAGTGACAGGGTGAGTTATGTTAGTGTTATTGTGAGTTATGTCAGTGTTATTGTGAGTTATGTCAGTGTTAGGGTGAGTTATGTCAGTGTTAGGGTGTGTTATGTTAGTGTTATTGTGAGTTATGTCAGTGTTAGGGTGAGTTATGTCAGTGTTAGGGTGTGTTATGTTAGTGTTATTGTGAGTTATGTTAGTGTTATTGTGAGTTATGTCAGTGTTAGGGTGAGTTATGTTAGTGTTATTGTGAGTTATGTT